>NC_080421.1:26253540-26562516 GCF_029873635.1 Malania oleifera
GAGACATTTTATTCGAACATAGCAAAGGAAATAAATGACACATGTACTGAAAATTGGGGTGACCCAACCGAGAATGCCATAACATTAGGTCACTATTCTTAGGGATAAAGACATAATTACTTTGACACTGATCACTCATTTTGGCTTCCTTCAACATGACCTTGCGCCTTGCCTCTTCATGCCTCACTTCAGCAAACACTTCTCAAGTGGATGGTAGAGGTCTGCGGCTAAGAATCCTTCCTCATACATCATCTAAATCTCGATTAAGGCCTACAAGGAACTCAAAAACTCTCCCCTTTTCCAATCTCTTCTTGAACAGCGCACTCTCCTCAGCACAACGCCATTCTTCTTCGCTGCTTAAATCCAGTTCTTGCCATAGTGCCAGCATCTCCATGTAATAGTCTGTCACCTCCCTTTCGCCTTGTTTCATCTACCATATGCATGTCTTAAGTTCAAAGACTTGGGAAGCATTCTCCTCGTCAGAGTAGGTTTCTCAGACTGCATCCCACACCTCTTTTGCTATGGGCAAGAACATATATGTTTTCCCGATAGTTAGCTTCATGGAGTTGATAAGCCATGAGGTAATCAAGGAATTCTCCAATCTCCATTGTTGGAGTGCCACAGCATTTGTTGAATCAAGTTTCTTTGAGTTGCCGGTGAGATACCCGAGCTTTCCTCTGCCGTCAACTGTGAGTTTCACGGACTGGGCCCATTCTCAAAAATTCTTCCCGTTGAGTTTTTATCCCGATAGTTGGACAGAAGAGCCATCCAGTCCATTCAAACTGATGATGGCATTGGTTCGACTCGTTTGAGTCTCTAAGGTTGTCAACTCTCAACCGTTGATGGAGTTGTTCCCCATAGTTAGCTTGGTTTAGGAAAAAACCAATTTTGATACCATGTAGAGAATGAATCAATTGTATATTCAATTGTGTATTCTTTACATACTTGGGTCCCTCTTTAACATGTACACAGAGAATAAAATATGGAAAAACAAAAGAGGGCACAACTTGCAGTTTGAGATGTGTAGTTTAGCTTCGGTGGGGAGTCTCAATTTATAGCATCTGGCTTGTGGGAAGATCTCATGGTAGGTGGTGGTGGTGGCTCACCCACCATGGTAGGTGGCAGTGGCTCACCCACCATAGTAGGTGGTCATTATTCACCAACCGTGGCCGTCGTTCACACTGTTGGCCGTCATTCACCAACCGTGGCCATTGTTCACACTGTAGGGATTTCTACAATAATGACTGATTATTAGAATAAATGTACAAGTATGATGTACAGGCCATGAAAAAGATGGAAAAACCAATCTTTACCATATCCTAAACTACATGAGCTATAGATGCGAAGCCGAAGCATAAATTAAACAATGATATCATTGAACTCCCTTAACTCCAATACAGGGGGATTAAGCCCTAGGAAAAAAAAAACCAAGCAAAATCCTTTAAAATGAGATGTACATGAGCACTATAAAGATGAAGGAAATTTCAATCTAAAGTCCTCCTATTGTTCTCCTACCTTACCATGAGCTAAGTTCAGCAAAAGCAAAATGGACGACTCTGTATGGTAAAACACAACACATATTCTTTCATGGAGATCAGTAAGAACTAAGAAGCATATATGAAGAAATAAGAGTTTGTGTGTGGGTGTGTGTGAGCATTTGAATCACTTCTTCCCCCTCCCCCAGTCCCCACTCCCTAATGGTATTATTTGAGGAAGTTGCATGAGACAAACAAGTACTACTCTCAAAATGATGCACCTTTTATCAATTTTCAAATTCTATTCTCCAAATCTTTTAACACATCAACAACCTTATCACACAAGAGCCAAGACAAAACAAAAAGATGAGGAGGGAAAACAAAGTCCATACTCATGAAACAAGACAATGAATTACAATATGGTCAATAGTCCCTCCATCTTGTACAAACAGCGTAAGCCAACAATAATCTCCTCTCTCCGTCAAATTATCAGCTGTCAAAAAAGGTTCTACAGTTTCCATCCAAAAAATGGAGAGGGGATTACACATCTTTTATAACACAATTCCCCGCATAGCTCTTGATTTTGTTTGCTACTAGCGAACTTGAGCTAAAGCTTTTAGGCCAAATTGTTTAGGCCTATTCCATCTAAGTTACTGCATCAGGGGAATGTTCAGGTTGTTACAAATGATACAATGTCTACATCAGGTAGAAATGTGAGGCCATGTTGGAACAAATCAACTATGCATCCAGTGTTGTTGCTCTTGCTCCATTAAGAAAGTGTAACAACACCAAGAAGAGTGGCATCAACACAGCAAACCTATGACATGCCTTAGAATCCCCTAGGAATCACAGGTCACCTAGTGAGACTGGAGTATTGAACCTTTGGTTACATGACGAAGACATGGCTTATTTTAATATGGGAGATTGTAATGAGTCATCACACATGTTTTGAACCATTGTTTAGGCTCACTCCATTCAGGCTACTGGGTCAATAGATTGCCCAAGGCATTACATCCACACATGTTCACAAAGTGATGCAGGACAACATCGAGGATCTGCAGCCATGGGAAGAAATTAGAAGAAATTGATGGGAAGGGGAAAAGATAAGAGATGAGCTACAAGGGGGAAATCACACATTCACTTTCAATTTAAATTCAACAACCAACTTCTACATGGCTTACACACACTATTTATAAGAAAGCCAATAACACAAGAAATTACACATATAGCCCTAATATTACATGAAATTGCAAAGATACCCTTAAAATACACAAATATTACAACAAGCCCCCAAATTACATAATCCTAACACAAGCAAACTAAACACACATAATAAACAACCAATTAACTGAGCACATTTGGGTTTAGGACCCAATAATCCATTAACCTTATTCTTTGACATAGGCCTCCAAATTAGGTCAAAATGATCCATCCAACTACCTGCTTCTTGTCATACATCAATTCCCTCCTTCTAGAAATAACTCAACTCTTTCGAGTTGGGAGGGGTACCAAGGAGTCCATCGCCATGAATAGAATAATCTTGCTTCATAAGAAAGGAACTAGTGGTACGCCTCAACTTGGTGAATCGAAGAGTTCGAGATGGCATCAACTTATACTTCTTCTTGTCAATGGAGAGGGAATAAAAATTATCATATCTATCATGCTTAACTTTCCTATCAAATAACCATGGACAACCCAAAAGGATATGACAAATTTTGAAATGAAGGGCATCATATTGCATTTGTCTCCTCAATTGAACCAATCTTGAAGGTAAGCAAGCAATGATCATGGACCTTCAATTTGGTATTGTTCACCCAAGCAATTTTGTATGGATGAGAATGAGGTACAACTTCCAAATTCAACTTCTTCACAGCTTCTTCAAAAACTATATTTGTACAATTACCAAGATCAATAACCAAAGTACAAAGCTGCTTTTGACAAGGCAGCTGAGTTTGAAAATTTTGGTACAGCTCCAATATTCTTTTTCTTCAACCTAGTGGGAGGGCATATGTCGAAGCACTAAACAAATTTTACATTGCCATCATCATCTAAGTCACTTGGGATTTCTGTTTCAGTTTCAACTACTTGAAGGCCATCATCCTCATCATTTTATTCTTCAGCAACAGCCACAGCTTGTTAGGAAATTGTGCAGCTCAGCGCCCCAAACCTTGGCATTTGAAGCATTTGACTTATGGCTAGCCCTTAGAAGTTGTTTTGGAATGCTCAAGAGTCTTCCAAGGGGTATTAGTTCAAAACTCCTTTACCCAATTGCTCAACCATCTTCTCTCATACAACCCCACTAGTACTAATCTCAAACTAAGCTCTAGGAGGATTACGCTGCACATCCTCTTCGATCTGAGTTGCAATCTGTGCTACATCTCCGACTGCAATGAGATGGCATGAAGCAAGCTTGGAGGCAATGGCTAGCTTCAATCCCTTCCTGTACAAGGCTGTTATGACATCCTCTCTCCATTTAATGTTGGCATGAGTAGTCAAGTGATAGAACCTACTAGTGTACTCTGTCACTATCTTTTCTTCTTAATTCAAATAAAGAGTTGGAGCTGAACACGCTGTTGGCAGGAAGTACAAATTGCTCTAGCATGGGTTGCGTCATCTCATCCCACATTGTAATTTCATCAAAATTTCCTTCTAAATGTATAATGTTGTTTAATCCACCAAATTTGAGCAGTTCCCTTCAATATTGATTCAGCCAAAAACAATTTTCTAGCCTCATTCATGTCAAACCATCAGAAATAGTACCCCAAAGATTACACCCAATCATCAAATTCATCTGGAGAATCATCACCATAAAAATCTGGGACTTCTAGTTTAATTCACTTACTCAAATGATCATTTCGGCACTCAAAAGTATGAGGGAGAGCAGCTATACCACTTCCTTGATTGGTAGTAAATTCCGTGGACCTCACACTTGAGACTAAAACTTCAGTTGTTAGCCTATTCAAAGCATTAGTAACACTCTCCAAGGCATTCTCCATGTTTTGTACCCTACCGGACAATATTTCCACCTTCGTAGATAACTCAACATTAACCACCATGTTGCAATTATATATCACCAAGGACCCTTGAACAAGTTGCTGACAATCCTCAACCTATTCTTGCAAACCCCAAACCTAATTCCCAATTATCAAGAACTATCTTCAGTTCAAATTTAATCTTGAGTATCATGTAGAAATTTAAACCACTCACATAGAGAACTCACAAAATGCAGCAATGCAAACTGATTTTTTATTGTTGGAGTGACAAATTAAACCCCTCCCCCCCCCGCCCAAAGTGCTGGTGATATACTGGTACTCCAATTTCTAGCTTTTCATATCAAAATATCTCACCTGTTTGCAAAATATCATGTCCAACACCAAAATATCATGTTGTAGATCAAAATATCAGAGGAAAAACTCAAATTCTCGAGGTTAGAACCAATTTCTCGCGAGTTTGCAAGTTGAAGGGCAGGGTAGGAATTTCCACACCAGCATTGCTGTCACATGGGGTGTGAATCACCAGCAGCAAGTCTCCAGCAATGAAACTTCAGGCGAAAGGGATTTTGGAAGGCCAAGAGCCAATTAGTCTTCTACCAGTGCATGGGACCACACGCATGGTCAGATGGTGATGAAATTTCAGGGGGAAGGGTTTCGGGGGGTTCTGTTTTCTATGGGATGTGTTGTGTTGTGGGATGGTGCCTGAAAGTGCTGTCCATGATCAAGGAGCATGACTGCGATTTTATGAGATATTACAGATGAACAGTGCTTATGCTTTCTGGGATTTTCCTCCAAAGGTTGGCAAAATTTGGAAGTGATTTGCATTAATTTTGATGACGAATGGCAGCTGAAATTCCGAAATTGGAGAGAGGTTTGAGAGAATTGTGGGAGAGAATTAGAAGAAGAGGAGAAGAAGAGGAGGAGAGATAGGGACAGAACAGAACAGATTTGCAGAATAGAAACGGAAGACAGCAGAGAAAGAAAAAAGAAGCAAAATTACAGAATAGACTTGGAAGAAGCAGAGACTTTAGGCATGGGTCTGAACAGGAGAAGGAAAGGAGGAAGAAGAAGAAAAGAGAAGAAATGAGAGGGGAAAATGGGGGATTGAAAAATGGAAGATTAGAGATCATGGTTGGCCTCTGATACAAAATTATGCAGGACAGCGTCAAGGATCAGCAGCCATGGAGAGAAATTAGAAGAAAATGAAGAGAGGAAGGAAAGGAGAGAAGAGAGGAGATATAAGGGGGAAATTACACATTCACTTTTAATTCAAATTCAACAACCAACTTCCACATGGCTTTCACACACTACGTAAAAAAATAACAAATAATAATAATAATAGTACAAGAAATTACACATATACCCCTAAAATTACATGAAACTACAAGTATACTCCTAAAACACACAAATAGTAGAAACAAACCCCGAAAATATATAATCCTAGTACAAGCAAACAAAACACACATAATAAACAACTAATTAACCAAGCACATTTGGGTTTAGGATCCAATAAACCATTGACCCTACTCTTTGACATAGGCCTCCAAGTTGGGTCAAAATGATCCATCCAAATACCCACTTCTCATCCTACATCACAAAGGAATTCAATATTCCCTCCATGCAAGAAGTGTTATAGTAACTTTCATTCTCCATTCTCCAGCACAATATATCTTCCTATCCCTCAATTATCTCCACGGAATAAAGCAAACTCAAATCCAGAATTTAATTTTAATGCAGAAGGTAATGACTAATTAAATGCAATTTTTCCCACAATTCAGTTAGTTGGCAGTAGCTTTGGAAGCTTGATCAGTTGAGTGTGGTAAATTGATTTCAATGCAAGAACTTTTTTGTTTTTAAACAAAAGAAGATGTTAAATATGACATTAATTTGCATACACAACTTTCTTACAACAAAACTCTTCTTTTATAAGATTCCAATTTATTAGTATTCACAGCCATCATTATTATAAGAAGAAGAAGCCTTAAGTCACACTATGTGGGGTTGGCCACATGAAACCTTTTCCACCAACGCACACAACCAAGGGAACTTTCCTCAACCAGCTTCAAAGCTATTAAATCCTTCCTCACTATCTCATTCCAAGTTATTTTAGGTATACCACTACCCCTTCTAATACCAGTAACAATAACTAGCCCACTCCTCATTTCAAATGCTCAAACCATTTAAGTCGTTCCTCTCTAGTCTCATTTTATACCAGTGTTATGCCTAACTTATTGCAAATATGTTTGCGCCTTAATTTATCCTTTAATGATACACCACTCATCCACCTTAGCGTTCGCATTTCGACAACTTTTTCGATATGTTGTTCCATGGTTGCCCAACATTCTGATCCATAAAGCATGGTTGGTCTTATAGCCAATATAAAACTTTCACTTTAATTTTAAGGGTATTCTACAATCACACAGCACACCCGAAGCACTCCTCCATTTACCCATCCTACTTTAACTCCATGTATTACATCCTTTCGATTTCTCCCACCACTTGCATAATTGATCCAAGGTATCAAAATCTACTAGAGCTATTAATTTCTTGACAATTGAATTTAATCTTATCTTCAATATTCCTCCTTACATGACTGAAATTACATTTCATACATCCTATCTTCTTTCTATTTATCCTAAAACCTCTAGACTCTAAAGCTTCTCTCCTCAGTTCTAACTTAAATTCAAAATCATCGTTACAAAAGAAAAATAAAATAAGAATAGTGACCAGTGGGGAAGTTTTTAAGAAGAAAATTGTCGAATATTAGCACTTAAGGCAACCCTAGCTTGGTATTCTCCACATTCTAAAAATAAGTTGTTTGCCAAAATAACAATACAAACTTAAAAAAAAAAAAAAAAAGCCTTTAAAAAATTTGATGATTTGGACAACAACCTCAATTAGAAGTGAGAAAAGATATTCATTACTATGAATGAATAATTTAATTAAAAGAAGAACAAGTTACCTAAATCACTGCTATAGCACCTCTCTATAATACGTTTTTTTTATCAATGAAGAGAAATTTATAATAGCAAGGCATCAAGGGGACGCCAACCCGTAGTACAAAACATCAACAACTCTATAGAATCTTATCTCTATTATACTTTTGTGATAACAAAATGATTGTAATAGGGAAGTGTTCATCCTAGAGATTTGAAGCAAAGTAGAGGCCTCGGGTATCATTCAAGAAAAGATCCAAATTTTGATTTGATTTTGTTGTTTGAATTTTTGTTATTTTATTTCTTATTTATTATGATTTAATTTTGGCCACAAATATAGCAAGTTTGGAAAGTTCATTTTTTAAAATTTGGGAAATTAATTTCTTACATTTAGTCAGTTGTAAGCTTTTGGACGTAGGTGGCTTATTGAAGGGTTTAAACCTAGAGTGTGGTGTGCCCTGCAGCATCAACTATGCCTAGGAAATCTACTTCCAATTGTGATAATTAACTCAACATGGCAAGAACGTTAAGACACAATTGAAAGAAGAAACGATTGGAAAAAATATTTCTTTTTATTATTTTGTTCTTACATACAATCCAATATATAATACAATTACCTATTCTAAATAAGGAAACAATTTCCTATTGAATAATATCAAATCTCCCATAATTACTCACTTTCCTAATTTGTATTTTATTTACAAAGATATTCAGGGTTGATATTTTAACACTCCCCCTCAAGTTGGATCATAAATATTAATCATCTCCAACTTGCTAATAAGATCATCAAAGCTCTGTCGTCCCAAGCCTTTAGTGAAGATATCTGCAGTTTGTTCCTTGGTTGGTACAAAAGTCATACATATAATTCCTTCTTCAATTTTTTCTTTGATGAAGTGTCTGACTACCTCCACATGTTTAGTCCTGTCATGTTGGATAGGATTAAGAGAGATGCTAACAGCTGCCTTATTGTCACTATAGAGTTTGATAGGAGGGTTCACCGGTACCTGTAATTCCTCCAATAGTTTTTGTAACCACAATCCTTCACAAATCCCTTGAGCAACTGCCCTGAATTCAGCTTCAGCACTACTACGAGCCACCACATTCTGTTTTTTGCTTCTCCAAGTCACGAGATTTCCCCAGACGAATGTACAATATCCTGTGGTGGATCTTCTATCTTCCACTGATCCTGCCCAATCTGCATCTGTAAAGATCTCTACTTCCTTGCTTTCACATTTCTTAAAGAAGAGTTCTCTTCCCGGGGATCCCTTGAGATATCTAAGGATCTTGTATACAGCATCGAAGTGAACTTCCTTTGGTAAATGCATGTGTTGACTTACTACACTGACTGCAAATGCAATATCTGGTCTAGTATGTGATAGGTAGATCAGTTTGCCAACCAATCTCTGATACCTCTCCTTTTCTACTAGTTTTCCACAATCTTCAGCCCTCTTTACTGTTTTTATCGGGGTTTCTCTAGGTTTGCACCCTAGCATGCCAGTTTCAACTAGGAGGTCGGTAACATACTTTCGCTGAGAAACACTAATCCCCTTTTTCGTTCTTGCCACTTCCATGCCCAAAAAATACCGCATCTGTCCCAAGTCTTTAACTTCAAATTCAGTAGCCAGAACCTTCTTCAATCTCTCCATTTCTACAGTATCATCACCAGTAAGGATTAAATCATCAACATACACTATTAGAATTGTTTTCTTAACCTCCTTCAGACTGTTGGAAGAATAGTGTATGGTCTAATTGCCCTTGTCGATACCCTTGATTCTTTAGTACCTTTGCGAATCTGTCAAACCACGCTCTCGAAGATTGTTTGAGGCCATATAACGATTTCTTCAGTTTACACACTCTATTTTCTTCACCTGTTCTACTGAATCCTGGTGGTATAGTCATGTAAACTTCCTCTTCTAATTCTCCATTTAAGAAAGCATTTTTAATATCAAGTTGTTGTAGTGGCCAATCTAAATTGGCTGCCAGAGACAAGAGAACCCAAACTGTATTTAAGTTTGCCACTGGTGCAAATGTCTCAGTATAGTCAATGTCGTAGGTGTGTGTAAAGCCTTTTGCAACAAGTCTGACTTTATATCTTTCAACTGTTCCATCAGATTTACATTTCACTGTGAAAACTCATTTACAACCTACTGGCTTCTTCCCTTTCAGTAAATCTGTCAACTTCCAAGTTCCATTTTTTTCTAGGGCTCGCATTTCTTCCATGACTGCCTCTCTCCATTTTGGTATTTATAGAGCTTCCTGAATGTTTTTTGGTTTTCATCCTATCAAGATTAGAGACAAACGCACGATATCCTGTAGACAAGCTTTTATAAGACATGTATTTCGACCAAGGATATTGAGTACATGACCTGGTTTGTTTTCTGATTGCAATAGGTAGATTGATATCATCAGGTGCAGAATTATCAGAGGAAGACTCAATTACCAGATCAGGATAAGTCAAGGGCTCATGATTATTCGGAGCCATCACCGGTTCCAACGCTCTTGGTGCCTCAGGTATGAGATTCTCCCTCTCCTTTGTTTTCGGCTTTCTTGAGTAACCAGTATGTCTGCGTTGTTTTGCTCTCCTGCATCTCCCCCTGAGGGTAAGTGTCCAGTTGTGTTTGGCAAGTCGGGAAGTAATGTAATGGAAGACTTAATAGATGGGTCAGGGAATGAAGTAACTGGAGTAACTGTCGATTCAGTAGTAAAAAGATCAAAGAACCGATCTTCACTCCATTTCTCCCCCTGAAGAGAGGGCTTTGTGAAATAAGGAGTGGTTTCAAAAAAAAGTGACATCAAGGCTAACGAACAGCCGTTTTGAGATCGGATCATAGCATTTGTAGCCTTTTTGGGTAGGTGAATAACCAATGAAGACACATTTAATGGCACAAGGATCCAATTTATCACGATGGTGTGCATGGACATGAACAAAAGCAGTACAACCAAAAATTTTCAGTGGGAGACTGGAAGGGAGTCGAGAGGTAGGAAAGTGTTCCTGAAATTTCTGAAGAGGGGTGATAAATGAGAGTGCTCGACTTGGCATTCAATTAATGAGATGTGTGGCTGTTAAGATGGCATCGCCCCAAAAATAATGTTTCATGTGGGTAGTAAACATTAAAGCGCAGGCTACTTCAAGTATATGTCTATTTTTTTGTTCAGCAACCCCATTTTGTTGAGGGGTATCCACACAAGAACTTTGATGAACAATCCCATGATCTTGAAGATAAGTTCCCAGGATGGTATTGAAATATTCCGTACCATTATCAGTACGTAGGATCTGAATATGAGTCTGGAACTGTGTATGAATCATGGTATGAAAATTGATGAAAATGGAGCGGACTTCAATTTTGTCTTTCAGTAGGTAGACCCAACAAAGATGAGTATGGTCATCGATAAAGGTCACAAACCATTTTGTATTGGTGTGATTTAGGGAACGTGAGGGACCCCATACATCACTGTGAAACATAGCAAATGGGCGAGATGGTTTGTATACGGATGATGGAAAAGAAGTACGACAATGTTTAGCAAGCTCACATACTTCACATTGAAACTCAGAAGCCATTTTATTTGAACAAAGAGAAGGAAACAAACGTTTTAAATATTGAAAATTGAGATGACCCATCCGTGAATGCCATAACAAAAGTTCACTATTTCTAGAAGTAGATGCAGAATCACAAATTGCAGTATTACATAGTTCACTCAAACTTGCCTCCTCAAAGTAGTAGAGTCCCTCATACGCTTTAGCAGTGCCAATCGTCTTCCCCAATGATAGGTCCTGAAAAACACAATGGGAGGAAACAAATTTAGCGGAACAATTCGAGTCTTTTGTTAACTGACTGATAGATAACAGATTGCACGATAACTTGGGGACATGTAAGACTGATTGTAAAGTTAAGGAATCAGATATGCGAATACTTCCTTTTCCAGCAACTGGTGAGAGAGATCCATCTGCAATTTTTACCCTCAAATTCCCGACATATGGTGAGTAGGATGAAAAATATTGATACGACCCAGTCATATGATCAGATGCACCCGAGTCAATTATCCAAGGACATTTGTAACAAGATGTGGTTTTTAAAGCTGACAGATGAATACCTCGATGAGCCAGAGAACCAGAGGAAGACTGACCCGATGTTTGCATTGATGAAATCATCTTATATAACTGATCCAACTGTTCAGAATTGAATGCACTGCTGGACGGGGTATCGTTGTTCTCTCCTTGTGATCTTTCAGTTGATCTGCCAGTGCTGGCCTGGTACCCACAATTTTTTTGGTATTGTCTCGGTTTCCAGTCTGCCAGTTTTCCATGAATCTCCCAACAGGTATTTTTTGAATGACCTGTTTTTCGGCAATGTTCGCACCATATTTTTCCTCTTTGTGGTCGTTGACTAGGTCCTCCTGGGCCTTTTAATGCAAAAGCGGAGGCATCTGGCCCAGCGTGTAGCCCATCTAATTTTTGGGCGGATACAGGTACAATCGGGTCCAGCCAGCAGATCCATTTTGAGGCCGCAACATCACCCGCCTCCTATTCTCTTCCCTCCTGACCTCTACGAAGACTTCTCGGGTTGAAGGGAGAGGTCGCCGGCCAAGGATCCGTCCCCTCATGTCGTCGAGTTCTCGATTCAGGCCGGCAAGAAACTCGAAGACCCTCTCGTTTTCAAGCCTCCTTCGGTATCGTGCGCTATCGCCGGAGCACTCCCACTCCTCGTCGATGCTCAGATCAAACTCCTGCCAAAGATGACTCATCTCCATGAAATGCTCGGTAACACCTCTCTCGCCTTGCCGCATCTGCCACAATCGGGTCTTGATGTCGAAGATATGTGAGTGACTTTCGACATCGGAGTACATCTCACGTACGCCGTCCCAGACCTCCTTCGCCGTCAGCAAAAACAAATAAATTTTTCCGATTGATGGTTGCATCGAATTAACAAGCCAAGCCGTGACCATGGAGTTTTCGGACCTCCATCTTTGCAAGGCTACAGCGTCGAAAGGATCTGGTTTCCTTCGCTCACCGGTAAGGTAACCAAGCTTTCCTTTTCCCTCAATCACCAGTTTCATGGACTGAACCCATTCACGGAAATTTTTTCCGTTTAGTTTTTCCAATGAGAGTGGAAAGACTGTGTTATCATTCGTACCCGCACCGGACGTAACCTCTGAATCGCCGGTGATGTTTGCAGAGGAGGTAGAGCCTCTGCTGTTAGCCATCGTTTAGCTGGGTTTAAGAAACCCTAGCTCTGATACCATGAAAGAAGAAACGATTGGAAAAAATATTTCTTTTTATTATTTTGTTCTTACATACAATCCAACATATAATACAATTACCTATTCTAAATAAGGAAACAATTTCCTATTGAATAATATCAAATCTCCCATAATTACTCACTTTCCTAATTTGTATTTTATTTACAACGATATTCAGGGTTGATATTTTAACAACAATACACACACTACAAGTACAAACCCTAAACACAAACCCAAGTTCATTCCAATAACCCACCTGCCTCCACAAACTTGCAGTTAACTAAATAAAAGAAATTACTTTCCTAAATTCTAAAATAAGAACATTCTTAATTTGCTACATTTATTGCCAAAATCAAATCATAATAAATAAGAAACAAAAATAAAATCAAAATATAAAATTAAATGAAAATCAAATCAAAATGTGGATAATTGAATGATACATAAAGCCTCTGGGTTGGTACAAATCTCCACAATGAGCACTCCCTCTCAACATCGCTCTACTCAACTGTGGAACAGTTCGGCCTCAAAGACTAATCAATAGAATGGGCAAGTCCAAGACAACCACACAACTTCATACACCACCAACATCTAGGATATCCGTAAAGATCATAACTAATAATTGTTCGAATGAGCCTTGATGTTGATATTGTTACACAACCATTATAGATCATGTGATTCTTTAGCTACCAAGGGCTTCCTAGAATCCAAAATGGAATTGTAACTTGAAAAAAAAAAATTCCCTCATAATCAATATGATATTAACACAAGAGAACAAACTATGTCTAAAACTTGCTTGGAATCCGATACAATGCATTACACAATTCTTGAGAACATGTAATCCCACTAGTTGAGCAGCCCTATCTTGGTTACCTAAGCCTTTCTTCCATTAGTTAGGCCAATCCCATCCCATTCAATATCCAGATTTTATAAATCTCTTCTAGCTAAACAACCCACTATGTAAGCCTAATATTTACCTCTAGTTCCAAACCCATAGTGTTTCCAGTCCAAGCTCCCCCTAGTAAAAAAAAAACCTTTTTCGACCACAACACTAACTAAGAACCATGACGACATGACCATTTCAAGTCTATGCAACAAGAGATGGCCAATTTGAAAGATTGATGAGAGCATGCCCACGACCTCCTATAGAAACTCATGTGGTGGCTTGGAAAAATATTAGGGACACACTAACCTTCACAGAGATAAGACCTCATCAGTCAATTGGCCAAGATGTTGACTCACCTTGATTTGCAAGTGAGAGGAAAGGGAGTAGTTAATGATGCTAGCACATCCAACTTGATTGCTTTCACTAATGATTAAACCCCATAACCACATTGATGCAAGGGCAGCATCAAGGTTCTGCAACCATGGGAGAATTTCAAAGAAATAGAAGAGAGAAAGGAAAGGGAAGAGAGGAGAGAGGAGATACCAAGGGGCAATTCACATTCAATTCCAATTCAAATTCATCAACTGCTGCCTACATCATGACTTTCACACAATATTTATAAGAAAGCCTCTAAACACATGAAATTATACACATACCCCTAAAACTACATTGCACTACAAACATACCCCTAGAATACACAATTACTGCAAACAAACCCCCAACATAAATAATCTTAATACAAGCACACTACACACACATACTTAAACAACTAACTAACTAAGCACATTTGGGTTTCGGACCAAATAAACCATTCACCCTATTCTTTGACATAGGCCTCCTAATTGGGTCGAAATGATCCATCCAAATAGCCACTTCTCGTCCTGCATCACACATGTGTGTAAATTTCATCATCATACTCTACGCCCCAACTACGAAATCAAGGTCAATGATGTGCAATTTCAATGAGGAAGTTGAGCTGGATATGACTGGTTTAACCACTTAAAGAAAATCTTTGTTTACCGTGGTGTCTGAGTTTGAGGATAGAGTCAACATCGCCATAACTTGTTTAAATGAATATGCTAAAACTTGGTGGGGTTATACTGAATCACACGGTGGAATAGGGTGGAGGATCCCAAACCAAGTGGATATAAATGAAGGAGGCGCTGATTTAGAAGTTCATTCCAAAAAACTATGCTTGGGAATTCTATTCCCACTGTATTCATTGACTCAACATGGCAAAAATGTCGAGACATACACTTGGGAATTTCACCACCTCCTTGTCCAGTGTCAGTTTGATGAGACAAACAACAGCGCATCATCAGGTGAGGACTATGGTATGGCATCCAAATCAAGCTCAACAGCCAACACTTCAAATCCATTTTTCAGGCTGCGTCCTATGCCAGGGATAAAAAGAAAGGGTGTCCTAGGCCACAAGGCTCCTTGCTTTGTGAGGGTAGGGGATGGGTCGTCACAATGTACACAGCCTTACCCCTACTTTTATGTAGAGAGGCTGTGGCTGTTTCCTTGGACTCGAAACCGTGACCAACCAGTCACAAAGAAGCAACCTTACTGTAGATCCAAGGCCCCGTCCTATGCGAAGGATGTAGAAAAGGACCTCATCTTTATGGACAGCTGAAAAAAAGTAGTTGGACAGTGTTGAGCCGAAAGGTACGTCCATCTCAAGCCCCTCAAAGCCTGCAGAAGCCCGACTGGAGAAGCCCTGGACAGAATGCTACAAGTGTGAGGTCAAGGACAAGGGTCATGGATCTAGGGCAATGCTCTAAAAAGAAATCCTTACATATAGTGAAAGAGAAGACCAAGTGATGTAGGACAAATATAGAGACAGAAATAGTAAGAGAATTGAGGTAGAGAAACACAGAAAGAAGAGAAGAAGAATTAAGAAAGGAGAAGGAAAGAAGATGCTGCAGGCAGAAGAAACACTGGGACAGAAATCTGGAACAGAACAGAGAGTTACAGAAGTACAGAAAGATAGAGAAACTGGACAGAACAGAATAACGAGAAAGGAGGAAGAGGAAGAATGAGAGGAGAGGGAGAGGAAGAGGCTGCAAGAGAGAGAGAAAGGGGGGGAAGGGAAACCATGCTATGATTCTGAATTCAAATTGATAACTGTCGTAATACAATACAACCAGAACAAATATTAACAAAATAACCCCAACTAAATCAATTAATTACAAAATAAACCTGAAGTACTTAGAATAATTCGCAAGCAATCCTCCATCAAACCCCAGGTTAAAAAATCTCAATTTCAAGTTTTACAACAGTGCAATAAAAGCAGAGAAAAATCCCCTGTAAGTATTCTAGGTGATAACATTATGTTTGAAGATTCAGAAACAAGAGGTTTTGTTTTAAATTAGTAAACCTAAATATTTTAGAATTTTTGTTAATTTAGGGTTTTTTTTGTGTATTTTAAGTACTTTGAGTTTATTTTGTACTTTTTTGTTTTACTTGTATTGTTGGGTGTGTAAATACTTTGTTCGTAATTTGTATTGTATTAGGATAGTTGGCATTTGAAATCAGATCTCCAACACTAAATTTTCTTCCAAAATATATATCACGCACCATGAGTTGAATTTCTTCATATCATTCTTATAATCAGAGGAAGGAAACTAGTATATTGCAGTAAGTAAATCTCAAAAGATCACAGTTGAGTATCAATGTTAGTGCTGGTAGAGTTAATTCATTCTCTAAAACATTGAAATACGCATAGATAGCCCAATTTCTCAAACTAACACCCAATTTCTCAAGTCTCCACTGAAAAAGTATTAAAAATAACAAACAAACAAAATGCAGCAAAAAAGGTCTGAGTTCTGAATCCAGTGTGGAGCTGACTTTATCCTCCAAAATATGTAACAAGCACTAGCACTTGAATTTCCTTGAGCTAACTTCAAAACAGCTTAAAGGATCTCACAGGCTCTGGTGCATGGTGATCATGGTTTGCTCTGAAAATAGATGTAGGACAGATATACAAACAGAACTGGAAACAGAACTGAGGGAGAGAAACAAAAAGAGAAGAGAAGAAGAAGAATTAGGAAGTGAGAAGGAAAGCATATGCCGCAGGCAGAAGGGACAGTAAGACATAAATTAGGGACAGAAAAGAACAGAAAGGGAGAAATCTGGACAGAACAGAACATAGAAGAGAAGGGAGGAAGAAGAAGGAGGAGGGGAGAGAGAGAGAGGCCAGTACAGGGATTCTGAATTCAAATTCATAACTGCCCTAATACAATACAAAGAAAGTAGTTATACACCCAACAATACAACTAAAACAGACAATTAGAAAACTGCAACTAAAACAAATAATTACAAAATAACCCAAAGTACTTAAAATACACAAAAATAACCCGAAATTAACTAAAATTTTAAAATATCTAAATTTACTAATTTAAAACAAAATCCCTAGTTTTTAAATCTTCAAACATAATATGATCGACTAGAATAATTCACAAGGGATCCTACATCACCGAGCCAATGTGGATTGTGGATTGATTACATCTATGAACCTTTGGATCTTACTTGGAGTGAGGAAGAGGATTCTAATACTGAACAGCTGCTAAAGTGCGTGATGGCACTGTCCTTTGCTTATGCACCACAAGGCTGGGACCAAGGCCATCCCTGAAACTGAGCAAGCCTTTTAGGCATGCGTTGTCAAGCATGAGGAAGCAAAACAACTAGTAGGCATTGTTGTTGACACTGGAGAAGAGATTACAAGGTATCGGCATGCATCATACATTGGCTCTGATTACATGTTCTCAAGATCTGTGCAGTGCAGGTTTCCAGAATTCAGCAGTTTTAGAGATAACTTGTCCTCCTGTGTGGGTGTCATAATCATATTGATTAATGGGGGAATTCTTTTCAAGTACATTACTAGGTTTGCAATTCTCTTACTGTTGACATAATATAGGGAAAGCATAGTCATTTTGAGTATCACTTGATCTATGATGGTTGCACCAACACTATGAGTGTCAAGGTTGGTTCAAACCATTATGAGTTATGATCTCAACCATTATCCCAAATGCAGATGATGTATGAAGATGTAGGGTCGTCTAGGACTCATTTCCTTTATCTAAGTACACCTTCTATTAATCAGCATTCAAGATTGAATTTGAAGGAGAATAATGGCGAGAGGGAGTATTCATCATGGAGGTTTCAACCAACTCAAAGGCCTTGCATATCATTCATGAAAAGATCCAGATTTAGATTTGAGCATCCAGATTTTGATTTAATTTTATGGTTTGATTTTGTGTTTGATTTTGATTTTTTCTTATTTATTACGCTTTGGTTTTGGCAATAAATGTAGCAAATTAGGTAAGTTCCTACTTTAGAACTCAATAAACAAATTTCTTCTATTTAGTTGGTTACGAGCTTTTAGAGGGGCATGGATTATTGAAATGAACCTGGGTTTGTGTTAGGGATTTTACCCGAAGCATGTGTGTTTCATGAGTATGACGTGCAGCATCACAAACCAAAGATACAAGCAGAAGTTAATTTAAATTATACAATAAGCAGGTTGATTAAGCACTAAAAATACAAAAATGTAATGGGGTTTGACCCTTCTGGCTGGCCTAAATCCACAATAAACATAAAATAAACTCGAAAGAAGAAAAGATTTAAATTCAAACATCCACAAAACATACAAGCAGAAGCGAATTTAAATGATACAACACGCAGGTCGATTAAGCACTAAAGAGACAAAAATGTAATGTGGTTTGACCCTTCTAGTTGGCCTACATCCATGATAAACATAAAATCAACTCAAAAGAAGAAAGAATTTGCAAAAAAAAAAAAGATATTCATCAAAATCTCAACCCAAATCCTCCTACACACAAACCCTGCTCAATCTCACCATTTGTAATTTAACGTCATGTTAAACACTATTTAACATCATGTGAAATTTTTCCCTTCCTTCTCTCTTGGGAGAAAGTTATCTTCTCTCCCAAACCCATTTCTATTTATAATCTTCAATTTCTTTCCTCGCCAAATATTTTCATAAGAAATAGGGGAAATTGTACCCTATCCTCCAAACCAATCCTTTCTAACATGTTGGTTTGATTGCCCTAATCTCGTATGAGGAAACAATTAACCAAAGGAAATGGGGGGGACCCACACAAAAACATCTTAAGAAACTGGCAAAAACCAAGTCTATTGATCTCAACCACCACTCTGTGCTTCTGACTGAACAGGCACATTGGCTCATAGACTGCCAGCTTGGGGGAGTCAACTGATCTACACAAAATTATCTCCTCTATTCACCAAAAAATTTCCCTATGATATAGTTTGGCGTTTCCATCTTGCAGTCTCCTTGGTAGGTTATTCTTCAGACCTCTTGCACAGATTCAAGCCGCAGCACATTGCTTTATAAATAATCATTGTCTAAGTCCTCAATGCTTCTTAAAGAACAAGAGGAAAGGCTGGAAAGCACCTCTGTTGTTTATGGTGTGGCTCTTATACTTTGGATTTCATAAACAAAGAAAGGAGAAAAACATAAAGGGGTAGCACAGTAGGGACTTGTCGACGAGTGTCCTGTGCTCGTCGACGAGTAGATCCAGAGAGCAGAAAATCTCAGAGTTCTGGAGATACCGAGAGCATAAAAATGGGCTCGTCAACGAATGCCCTACTCTCGTTGACGAGTGTCCTTCTCTGGATCATCGACGAATCCCCTGTACCCATCGACGAGTGCGCCTGGGCTGCAAGCAGTTTTTTGAATTTTGAATTTGAACGTTGGGGTGGTTGGGTAATTGGAGGGAAACCTGCAAAACAATGTTATATATGTCATTCTAGGCATGCATTGAGTGTGAGTGAGCATTTTGAGAAGTGTATTGTGTACTTTGAGATTTCCATAGTGAATTTGTCTGTCATTGCTTCCGTGGATGTAAGCTTTGCCGAACCACATAAATCTTGTTGTTGTTCTTGTTATTTATCATTTTCTGGTTGTGTTTCATTTACTTGTTGTATTTAATCCGCTGTGCTTAGTATTTATCCCATCCATCTCACAACAAATTGGTATCAGAGAGATTGTTGTTATGGCACCGGGATCGTCTTCTGCAAGATTTGACATCATCAAATTTGATGGAACTGGGAACTTTGGTTTATGGCAGAGGAGAGTGAAAGATATTCTTGTACAACAAGGAATGGGAAAGGCATTACTTGGTGTTCAACCGGATGGAATGGATGAGGCAACATGTGGAGAATTATAAGCAAAGGCCGCTTCTACAATACGCTTGTGTTTGGCCGACGAAGTACTCTATCGAGTGATGGAGAAGGATTCTCCAGCGGCTATATGGCGAAAGTTAGAGAGTCGGTACATGTCCAAATCTCTCAATAATAAACTTTTTCTTAAGCAACGTTTGTAAGCTTAAGATGGTTGAAGGATCCAACTTAGATCAACACATTAATGCTTTCAATCAAATTATTAGTGATTTGATGAGTTGATGTTAAGTTTGACGAGGATGATAAAACTTTGATGTTATTAAACTCCTTGCCCTTGACTTATACCTATGAAAATCTTGTGATCACTATTACGTGGGGAAAAGAAACTCTTGATCTTGAAAAGGTAACAAGTGCTTCACTAAATTTTCATCAAAGATTGAAAATATGTGATGAATGAGAAGGCCTTGTGGTAAAGGGTAATAACGAACGAGGCAAAGGAAAATCCAAACATGGATCAAGTTAGAAATCCTAAAATCAATCCAAGAAGAAGAAATAAATCTGGTATTATAAATGCGGTAAAAAGGGGCATGTGAAACTGGAGTGTCCGGATTGGAAAAAGGGAAATTCTGAAAAACATGAGGGTACTTTAAAATCTGCGAATGTTGTTCAAAAAGGAGATTCAGCGTGTAATGATGGTGATGTTCTATCAGTTTCAGCGGGGTCGAAAAATCTAATGGACTCTTGGATACTTGACTCGGCATGTTCTTATTACATGTCTCCTAACAAGGAGTGGTTCAGCACTTACAGGTTAGTGAATTCTGGATCAATTCTTATGGGCAATGACGCTTCTTGCAAGATCATTGACATAGGAAATGTAAAGGTAAAAATGTTTGATGGTGCTGTAAGAACGTTGTGTAATGTAAGATATATACCAGAGTTAAGGAAGAATTTGATATCACTCGGTACTTTGGATTGTAATGGCTTTTATTACAAGTCCAAAGGTGGAGTTTTGACGGTATGGAAAGGTAATCTAACTATAATGAAAGGGCAGAAACTGGATGGGAATATCTACACATTGCAGGGAACTACAGTTGTAGGTGGAGCTGCAGTCGTAGATGCTGAATCGGATGAGACCGTCTTGTGTCATATGCGCCTTGGGCACATGGGGGAACACAGCATGAAGGAACTACACAAGAGGAAACTTTTAAAGAACTTGAAATCATGTCAGCTGGAATTTTGCAAGATTTGTGTTCTTGGAAAATAGAATAGAGCAAAGTTCAAATCAACTATACACAAGACAAAGGGTATTCTTGATTATGTGCATTCAGATGTTTGGGGTCCAGTTAGAGTTGTATCAAAGGGTGGACATGTGTATTATGTGAGTTTCATTGATGATTACTCACGGAAGGTCTGGGTTTACTTCATGCGTCACAAATCATATACGTTTGCCAAGTTTAAGATTTGGAAGGCTGAAGTAAAAAACTTGACAGGAAGGAGAATCAAATACTTAAGGTCGAATAATGGGACCGAGTACGCTGATTCTCGGTTTATGGAGTTTTGTGTGGAGCAGGGCATCAAGAGACACGTTACAGTTCACTGGACACCTCAGCAAAATGGTATGGCAGAACGGATGAACCGGACTCTTTCTAAAAGGGCTCAGTGTCTCAGATTAAATGCACAGCTACCTAAGAACTTCTGGGCCAAGGCAGTGAGTATGGTTTGTTTTATGATAAACCAATCACCAAGGGCGTCACTAGAGGGTAGAATGGCAGAAGAGATTTGGAGGGAAAATGCAGTAGACTACTCCGGATTGAAGGTATTCAGGTGCCCAGCCTATATTCATGTATCTAGTGAGGAGAGGTCTAAGCTTAACCCAAAGTCTCGTCGTTGCATTTTTTTGGGATACCCAGAGAGTGTGAAGGGGTACAAGTTATGGGACCCTGTGGCAAACAAGGTGGTGATCAGTAGGGATGTAGTCTTTGATGAGAATGCTATGATGAAGCATACTCAAGAGTGTGATGAAGCATACTCAAGAGTGTGATGAATAGAAATAGGAGCTAGAAAGCTAGGGCAGTGATGAACGTGTAGTGCAGGTGGAGTTAAAAGTCCAGGACAACGAAAATGATCATGGTACTATGGTTGCAAGAAGTTCTAGCTTGGGAAACCAGCAAATCGACGATATTCCTGTACGGAGATCAATACGCACTATCAAGCCTCCACCAAGGTATGGATTTGAAGAGTTAGTATCTTATGCTTTCCTTACTAGTTGCAACGATCCAACTACATTTCAAGAGGCAGTGCACGGCCAGGAGAAAGATAGGTGGATGGGTGCGATGATTGAGGAGATGGAATCATTACATAGGAACCAAACTTAGGATTTGATGGAGCTTCCAGATGAAAAGAGACCGATAGGTAACAAATGGGTATATAGGAAGAAGGAGGCAATTTCAGAAAAGGAATGAGAGAAATTCAAGGCATGGTTGGTGGCAAAAGGATACTCATAGAAGAAGGGAATAGATTCACAGAAGAAGGGAATAGATTATGATGAGATCTTTTCTCCAGTGGTCCGACATACTTCTATCAAAATTGTGTTGGGGTTGGTAGCCCATTATAATTTTCATTTGGAACAAATGGATATGAGAACGGCGTTTTTTCACGGTGACTTGGAGGAACAAATCTACATGGTACAGCCGGAGGGATTCATTCAACCGAGATAAGAAAATTAAGTTTGCAGGTTGAAGAAATCTCTTTATGGGCTGAAACAGTCTCCAAAGCAATGGTATAAACGGTTTGATTCCTACATGATCAAGATTGGCTACAAAAGGTGTGAGTATGACAGTGTTGTATATCTGAACAAGCTTGAGGATGGTTCTCTTATTTTCTTGTTATTGTACGTCGACGACATGTTGATAGTTGCAAAGGATTTAACTGAGGTGAATCAGTTAAAGGACCTATTGTATAAGGAATTTGACATAAAGGATCTTGGTTCAACCAAGAAAATACTTAGAATGGAGATTCGCCGTGACAGAACTGCAGGGAGATTATGGCTATATCAGAGTGGTTATGTGCATAAGTTGGAGAGGTTTAGTATGACTGATCCAAGACCGATGAGTACACCTCTAGCGAATCATTTTAAGTTGTCTACTGCAGATTGCCCAAGTACGGATGAGGAAATCCAGGACATGTCAAAGGTCCCCTATGCTAGTGTTGTGGGGAGTTTAATGTATGTCATGGTATGTACGAGACCAGATTTGGCTCATGCGGTGAGTGTGGTAAGTAAGTTTCTCTCTAATCCAGGAAGGTAGCATTGGGAAGCCGTCAAATGGATACTCAGATACTTACAGGGTACATCGGGATATGGCATCATGTTCGGCAAGCAACAGGGTTGTCCTTCAGTTATAGGGTTTGTAAATGTTGATTATGCTGGAGATATGGATGAAAGAAGGTCTACAACGGGATATGTATTTACCCATGTAGGAGGACCGGTATGTTGGAGATCCACGGTACAGTTTCTGGTAGCGTTATCCACGACTGAGGTGGAATATATGACAGTTGCCGAAACTGCAAAGGAAGCCTTATGGCTTACCGGTTTAGTCAAAGAGCTGGGGTTACAACAAAATGGAGTGGTGCTGCATTGTGATAGTCAAAGTGTCATTTACTTGGCGAAGAATCAAATATACCATGCTAGAACCAAGCACATTGATGTGATGTTCCACAGGGTTTGGGAATTGATTGCTTCGGGTGAACTTGTGTTGGAGAAAGTTTACACGTCTGAAAATGCAGCGAATATTCTGACGAAATCAGTTACTTCTGAGAAGTTCAAGCATTGCTTGGACTTACTCCATGTCTCCAATTGATAGAAGGGAGATAAACCCAACCGAGCGATTCAAGTTCAAGGTGGAGCAATTAGATATGTTATTCGGGATTCTCCTAAGGAACGTATAATCACCAAGGTGGAGACTGTTGTCTATGGAGTGGCTCTTATACTTTGGATTTTATAAGCAAAGAAGGGGGAAAAACATAAAGGGGCAGCACAGCAGGGGCTCATCGACGAGTGTCCTATGCTCGTCAATGAGTAGATCCCGAGAGTAGAAAATTCTCAGAGTTCTGGAGATACCGAGAGCAAAAAATGGGCTCGTCGACGAATACCCTATTCTCATCGACGAGTGTCTTTCTCTAGATTGTCGACGAATCCCCTGTACCTGTCGACGAGTGTGCCTGGGCTACGAGCAGTTTTTTGAATTTTGAATTTGAACGTTGGGATGGTTGGGTACTTGAAGGGAAACCTCCAAAACACTATTATATATGTCATTATGGGCATGTATTGAGTGTGAGAGATCATTTTGAGAAGTGTATTGTGTACTTTGAGATTTCTATAGTGAAATTTGTGTGTCATTACTTCCGTGGATGTAAACTTTGCCGAACCAAGTAAATCTTGTTGTTATTCTTGTTATTTATCATTTTCTAGTTGTGTTGCATTTACTTGTTGTATTTAATCCGCTCTGCTTAGTATTTATCCCATCCATATCACAACAACCTCTTACATCAAACTCATTTTTCCAAATTTAATCAGAATGTCTTCGCAAAGTCCCAAATGTAGCAAAACACACCACTCTTGGATTGTAGAACAAAATAGCAGACGAAGAATAAGCAACACAAAAATGCATACAAAGATTAATCGGTTGTGGCAAATCAAAAAGAAAGTAGTAAACAAGCAACGCTGGTTAACTTTAAATTCCCGTAAAATGTAACTAGAAGTCTACAATTCAATCACCCATAACAGCATCCAAAGTCCCGGAATGGGTCAACAAAATCAAGCAGGATTCGAACAGATTCTACTGAAACACTGAATAATAATAATAATAATAATAATAATAATAATAATAAAACGACTGTAATAATCGTGAACAAAAATTAATAAACAAGAACACAATTTGTAAAGGCCAAAAAACGACTTCTACTTCCAATCCATCGAGAAAGAGATGGGTTTCTTCGTGATTCGATTAGAGCTGGCAATAATAATAATAATAATAATAGAGATATCAAACGAGCCATTTTTATTACCATGAAACTCTGCTTCAAATCATACCGCCCTCAAGACTCGCGAGTGTTCAAGCATGCTCGGGAGTCCTTCGAAAATTTATTTATAAAAAATTAAACAAATTTTAAAATTTAAAATTTAACAATAAATAAATAAACCAGGGGACGACCCGAATTCGGCCCGGGCTCCGTCTCTATTAGGTCCGGGTCTAGTCCAGCTCCAATCCATTCATAAATGTCCGGAAAATTATAAGAATTTAACTTTTTTTAAAATTTTAAAAATTTATATTAAAATCATAAAAAATAAAGAATTTGTTTAAATATGTAAAATCATATTTTTATTTTCTATTTCTATATTTTAAAGTAATCACGAAGAAAACAATGTGTTTTCTAATTTTCTAAAATTTATAAAAGGTACTTTTTAAAATCATAAATTTTGGGAGTTTAATTTAAATTTGTGTAAATTTAAAAGAAACTCTATTCATAATCCACAAAAATTAAAGTTTAAAATCCAAATTCAGTAAGATTTAGAAATCTAAAAAAGAATAATGAAAAGATATCTTCCAACTTTCCAACATAAATTTAAAAAATTAAAAAAAAAATAAGTTGATTTTTTTTAAAATTAAAATAAAAATAAAAAATTATATTCACTAGCAAATAGTGCCAAAGTTGTTTATCAATGTTCATTTATTTCATACAAATATTGTAAAAATAAAAAATGAACTAATTTTTTCATAATTTTTTGAAAAATTAAAATAGAAATTTTCACAACTAAATGGACCTTTTACTTTTTTTATGTTTGATTATCAAGAAAAATAAGGAAGAAAATAAAATAGTTAGCAAAACAATGAATAAAATTTAAATTTTACACATGATTGATATTTGATTTTTCTTTTTTTTAATTATTTGAGAACAATTCGTTATTTTTAATGCTATTTAATATAGAAATAAAATATAACAGAAATTCATTTTCTTCTTATTTTTATTCTTCTCCTTTTATCAACAAAAGAGTCCAAAAGGATTATGACTACGGGATCACTAAGTATCTGAGTCTTGAGCCTTCAGGTGTACATTACTTTCTCGAACTACCTTTGATAGTTTTTGTATGAATGGTAGAAAATTGGGTTGAAATGTTATTGTTCTTATTTTTAACTTTTATTTACACTCAATCTTCCGTTATTTATATTTCTATAGATTTTTGGCTATGCACAAGAATGGACTTTACACCCTAGAGATCAATCATTTCTAATTTAAATGTGTCATTCAATTACTAGACGCGGCAAAGGTGTCATGTTTCATTTGAAACCCTCTTATTTGAAAGGTTTATATTTCAAAGCTTTTAAAGAAAATTTGAATGGAATGCATAATCCTATAATTCCCTCCCCTCCTCATACATAAACTCATTAACAATATTATTTAAAATCCCTATTTCCATTCCCTTGTGTTCTACTCCATTTATTTAAATAGTTTCCAAAGTGATCGGGTTAAGAAAATAATATATCAAGTATATAATGTTTTTTTTTTTGTTTTTTGTATTTAAAAAATAAAAACAAAATTACTTGTAACTTTATAGACTAACGTAACTTCCTTCTCTTCCTTGCCCATAGAGAGAGAGAGAGAGCAAAGAAATCGATAGACCTTTTAAATGACTAGGATCTTGAAGTTGCTCAGGTAGGCAAGTAAGACTCATTCTAATTCCATCTCTTAGGCTTGCGAATACCCTAAGTCAGGATTGAGGGTGTTGAGGAGCTTGGTGGGTGTGTTTTTTTTTTTTCTCTCTCCATCAAGTAATGGCCTAAGGGAGGTTTTAGAGGTGTTTGTGAAAAACTAGATGTTGGGATGGCGAGAGATAAGAGAAATTTGTTTGGTATGCAGGGTCGGCTCTTCATAATACGGGGCCTTAGGCAAATGATTTAATTAGGGGCCCTTAATATTTTGTTTTACTTTTATTTTTATTTAAAATTAATTTTTCTAACTTTTCGAGATGCAAAATCATTAATTAAAGTTTTATATTCAACATGTATTTCATTTGCTTGATAATGGGAAAGTTAATGTATGGGATGAGAGCATAACATTATTACATTTAAAAAAAATTTGAGAGCTCCAAAATTTACTTGAAAAAGAAAGAATTAAATTGCATTTTCTTTACATTTTAAAATAAAATTTTATTTACTTAATAGTGGGAAAGTCAATGTATGAGAATAGAGCATCATAAGTAATGTTAATATTATTACATTAAAAAAAAAATTTGGGGCCCAAAAAGCAAGCACCTTAACTACCTTAAGGTCAGGGTGGTCTTGGGTGCATGAAAGAATTAAAATTTCAGTTAATAGTTTAAATTTCATGTGTAACGATTATTTGCAAAACTTTCTGAATTGCAACTCACAAGTTTAAATTTGTTTTCTAGTGGTTTATTAGCAATGGGTGGGACAACAATGAGACAATTTGTTTGCGAGCCTTTACTCTCATTCCAACTCGTTCAATAAGATAAATAAGTTGAATTTGATTTATGATTTTGAACACATAAATAATGGGAACCCAATTTAAGCCAGACTATGCTCGACTTTGAAAGTTTACAAGTTTATTTGTTTAACTACCTCGTCATGTTTATAAACTAAAAAAAAATATGCATGTTTATTATGCTTATGACTTAACTCATTAAATTAGTTCGTGAACTTATTTATATATAGGTCAAGTCAGCTCATTAAATAAATTGAAAACTTGTTTGTACATTACTCATGCAATGTTTTTACACACTGAAAAAATGTAAGAAGACTCGTGGTCAGTCAAATGAAGGCTGAAGGGGCATTGATGCATATGGGGCCTTGAAAAGCAATTGGGCAAGGGCAATGACAAGAGGAGCCATGGAAAAAAAGTTACGAAGCAAGAAAAGAAGGATTAATATTGCTTGACTACATGACTTACACTACATAGAATCCATGATAAGGGGGTCAGCCAAAAATATTGCTTGGCATCTCCATGTAAGTGGGCAATATAAAGAAAAGATGTTGGTTGGGCTTAAAAGAAAAAAAAGATTAATCAGAGAAGTTAACTTTTATAACATTCCAAAGAAGGTTGTTCTCTAACATAAAGTAAGAGAAATCAAATGTAATAAATAGTGGAATCCAAAGGATTTAATGACTTTGGAAGTTATTTTTGAAATTTGCGTCAATATCGGAAAGAATAACAATGAAAGAGATACCACAATATCTATGCAGTAGGATTTGACTTAGAATAGTATATAAATAACTATTTCACAGATTCAATAAGGACCTTCAACATATATTAACCATAGCTAATACATTTTAATTTGGCCTCTCTCCCTCTCTCTCTCTCTATCACGCGCACACACACACACATACCCAAACTCTCTCTTTCCTTTCCCATCCCTTTTGCTCTAAGTATATTCTCCTCCCACTTCTCTCCTTCTTTTACAATGTATACTTTTCACTAACTTTGAGTTGTCTCGCCTCTACTTTTGTAAGACATCCATTGTATGGTAGGGTACTCCATGCCTCTAAGGGGGCTAACATAAGGTCTAAATTTTACTCCATTATCAAAAATCATTTACACCATTCACTTGAAAAGTTTTGGTTTATTTACTACATCACCATCATCATGTAAAATATGCTTAATTTGGGTTACACATCATTTTGGAAAAGGCATCCAATTGTAAGAGGTGTATAGAGAGTACTAAATTTCATAAAAATCTAAAATGTTTGAATTTATATATCTTTGAGTTGTGCGTATACAAGGACTTTAAATAGAACATAACTCTAAATGTTATCCTACTTAGTTGCCTATACATCATATGAATTCAAAATTTAAAATTGTTAGCTATAATCCTAAAGAAGTGGAGTCTGTCGAGGTGTTTTGAACTCCTGAAACAGAGAAGTCCTCTGCGGATGCACGCCCCCTCCATTGAAAGGGTAAGGAATGAATCCTAAGATTGTCACGCAGAAGATGAAATTGAATTAAGGGCAGCGGCTTCATAAGTGCATCTTCATACTCGTCATTGGTAGAAACAAATTGAACATGAAGTTGACGACAAAGGACTTGATCATGAACATAGTGAAAGTCGATTTCTATATGTTTCGTTCGAGCATGAAATAGTGGATTACTGGTCAAATAAGTGACTCCTATGTTGTCACACCAGAGAATTGGATGGTGGACAATTGGAACACGAAGATCAGTTAGCTCAGACTTTATCCACTGAATTTTTGTAGTAGCATTTGCAACTGCCTTATATTCTGCTTCTGTGCTGCTGCGAGCAACAATTTGTTGTTGCTTACGGCTCCACAAAATCAGATTTTTGCCCAAATAAACATAGTAAGCACCAATGAACCTTTTGTCGTCACGATCGGATGCCCACTTGGCATCACTGAACGTTTGAAGTTGAAGATCAGTAGTGAGTTGTATCAATAAAGCATGAGAAATTGTGTTCTTCAAATAATGCAATATGCGTTTGACAGCTGCCCAGTGTGGCTCCATTGGATTCTGCATTTATGGTATGTAAAAGCAAGTTCAGGTCAAGTAAAAGAAATATATTGCAGCCCTTCGACTACACTTCGATACAAATAAGGATAATGAAAAGAAACACCATCAGACTTTGTTAAGGTTTGTGAGGTCGATATTGGAGTAACACAAGGCTTTGCTTTGTCCATTTTACTGTGTATAAGAAGATCAAGAATATAGCGTCGGTGAGATAAATAGAGACCATGATCACCCCAGATGGCCTCAATGCCCAGAAAGAAACAGAGTTCACCCATATCTTTAACTGCAAAGTTGTCTTACAGCAAACTTATCACTTAGATAATGGAATGAATATCAGCACCAGTTAAAATTATGTCATCGACATAAATTAAAAAATAAATAAGAAATAAATATAGAGTAAATGATCTACCTGACTTCCTATAAAACCAATAGCTTGCAGCTCATCAATCATGCGAGAAAACCATGCTTGTGGTGCTTGACGAAGACTATAGAGAGACTTTTGTAGCTTACAAACATGTTGCAGAAATTGAGGATGAAGAAACCCTGAAGGTTAAGCCATATAGACATCTTTACGCAATAGGTCATGCAGGAAAGAATTTTGGACATCAATTTCCTAAGATGCCAACCACGAGAAACTGCCAGTGACAGAACCAACGTTACTGTGGTAGGTTTCACCACAGGACTGAATGTCTTGCCAAAGTCAACACCCTCCTGTTAATGAAATCATTTGGCAACCAGTCGTGTTTTAAACCGTTCAATATCGCCATCAGCTCTTCTTTTAATTCACTCATTTGCATCCAACAGGATTGGCATTAGGAGGTTTAAGAACCAAAGCCCAGGTTCCATTAGACAACAAGGCATCAAACTCTTTATTCATATCCTCTTGCTAATTGGGATGCTTAACTGCTGCTAAATAGCACGTTGGTTCCTTTTCTTGTGGTTGGATTATGGCCATAAGGGCTTTTGGAATAGGATATCAAATATGTGAGTCAAATTCTAATTTAGGCGTGTGGATGTTGTTTTTGCTTCTTGTAATCATAGAATGCATATTCTAATGTTGTTGGCGAGGTGGAAAAGGTAAGGGAGGAGGTGTTGGACTATCTCCATGCTGAGGTAGGGTAGTATCCCTAGCAGGAGAACCTGAGGCAACACCAAGATCAGTTTGATGACTTGATGTTGAGACCATAAGCAGAGGGCTCGGTGCTGCAGATTGAAAATTGGTACCTGCAGAAAAAAAGGAGCTAGAGGGTGACAGATTTAGAATAGGTGGGAGAACAACAAGAGCAGTTTTATGATTAGGCTCGACTAACTCAAGGACTTCATATGGATAACGAGATTGGTCAAAGACAACATGACGTGACACGAAGATTTTTCTCATAAAGACATCTAAACACTTGTAAAGTCGATGACCAACACTATACCCAATAAATATGCAGTTTTTGGATCAAAAATCCATTTTATGTCGATTATATGGACGCAAATAAGGCCAGCAAACACATCCAAAAGCATGTAAAAAATTATAATATGATTTTCGATGAGTACCATTCATATGGTAATCAATGTTTTAAAATTGGAGTTGGCAATCTGTTGATGATAAAGACAGTGGTCAAAAAGGCATCTTCCCCAAACATTTTAGGTAAAATACAGTGAGCAAGTAAAGCCAATCCAACTTTAACAATTTGCCTGTGACACCTTTCAATGGCACCAGCTTGCGGATGCGTATATGGACAGGTTATTCGATGATTAACGCCTTGATTTTGTAGATATTGAGTTATGCTGCGATATTCACCACCCCAATGAGATTGGGGAGCCTTAATTTTTGTATCAAATTTGCGTTTTATAGTAGCTTGAAAACATATGAAAGTGTGATATGCAACATATTTGACTTTTAAGGGAAAAAGCCATAAGAATTTAGTAGCATCGTCCAAAAAATTAATGTAATAATGTGCACTAGAGGTGGATAAAATAGGAGCTAGCCCTCAGACGTCTGAATATATTAACTCCAATGGTTTCGAAACAGAAACATGCATATTTTTAAAGGGCATAGTGTGGTTCTTGGCCAGCTGACATTCTTAATAAATAGAAGTACTTTTATTTTCGACAGATAATGAAATAACCTTATTGATAACTGGAAATGAAGCATAGTCAAGATGATGATGCTAGATATTGGCAGACACACGAATAGTAGATAAAACTTGTGGCGATGGGCAAGAGAAGTCGAGAAGTAGTAAAGACCATTATTGAGTGGTCCACGATGCAAGACGATCCCCAGGTAATCCTTCACAAGAAAGAAAGAAGCATGAAATTAAAAAAAAAAACATTATTTTCTAGATGACTCACTCAAAAATGAGCAGCGCAAAGGCTATCCCAAGTATAGGAGTTTTGTTGCATAATAATTAGCCCAAAAGGCCAAATTGTCTCCTTAAGGAATGTAGATTAATTTCAAACTCGCGTTAAAACAACAAAGAGAGAGAAAAAAAAAAAAAAGCATTTACTAAACACAGTTCAGATTCATATTTTTGCGTTTTTGAGAGTTTGTGACGAAATCAAAACAAAGCAAAAGATAAACTATGAACATAACATGCATAAAGTTAATGACAAAAAACGGATAATGGTAAATAAACGACGGCAAAATCAACACAACTAATATCACTCATCCAATGGTTCATTCAAATAATAAAATGACTATAAGGAAATTAAACCAACCAAACAACTCAATATTTAAACATTCAAATAATTACCCAAAAGTAAGAATTTCATTAATCTAATAAAACCATTATGTCGGCCTGGGTGTGTGTCTAGAGGGGGGGTGAATAGACGTTCTTTGCGGATAATGAATTTTTCTACAAACACAAAAATTCTTTGGCAAGACACAAGAGTAAAATACCACAATATATTTCAAAGCAAGCAAACACAAGCAAGAAAAGTAAGAGAGATAGGGAAAGAGAAGCTTGACACAGCGATGTTAACATGGTTCGACACCAAGCCTATGTCCATGTCTTGAGTCCAACTCAAGGATTCTCAAATCCACTAAGCAATCCCCTTCAAGACGGAGAAGCCTTTACAGCAAGGGTACACAACCCAGCTGCTCACCAAAAGCTACACCAAGGTGTTCACCAAGAAGCACCTTTCAATGGCTCACAAAGAACCTCCCAATACAATGAATCAAATCAAGTAGATACAATACAAGGTGCTCCTTCTTGAGCTGATAATACAAGTAAACCTCACACTACTCTATGTTGTAACAAATGTGTAACTAAGAATAAGTAGCAAGAGAGCTTTGAGCAAGTAGAATTCCCATAATGAATGCTTCACTAATTTTCTCAACAACCAAATGTTCAATCAATGTATCAATGAATGCCAAAAGGGTATATTTATGGTCAAGGAGACGAACTAGCCGTTGGCTATCCATTGGGCATTTATTGAGGCAAGACAAATAAAAAACTAATTGTTTTAGTGCATTTATTACAGTTTGCCTCCGTACAAAATCGTCGACGATTTTTCTGAGCTTTCCCAAACCATTGACAGTTTTCTATAGGATGACCATATTTTGGCCCAAACTGTCAACGATTTTTTGGGCTCTCCCAAACCGTCAATGGTTTTCTATAGGCCAAGCCTTTTTTAGAAAACCATCAAAGCACATGATTTGTTCTACTTCCTTTGGGTGCTTTAACCATTGTTTAAACAAAATGGGGACCAAGTTGTGAGATATTAAGATACTAATCTTGTTTAAAAACTTGTCCTTATAAAAGATTTTTTAAGTATAGGATATCTTGTAAAAGTATATTTGAAAACTTATCAAGTGTGTTAATGATATCCTATAATCTATCATGCAGATGCAATTGCTTAACTCTTGCTAAGTATTCTTACCAACATCATGCCACAAGAGTTACAGGAATATTCTACCTCACTCACAACCCATTATACATATAAAACTTTATGTGGACTTCGGTTGGTGGTGCCTTAAGTATTCCTGGTGTAGCTTTTGCTCATTGCTTCATCAAGATTCGTTTGATCCTTATGTTTGCTTTTAGTATCAACTTGTTTATCTAAACTGAACTTGAGGAAACATATTAACTAACCTAAGAACTACTAATGGGTTGTTATCATCAAAACAAATACAAATGAAGAATTTTAGCCACTAGGCTAACACATTAAAAAAAAAAAAAAAAAAAACTCAACATAATAATAACTTTAAAAAATAATACTCAATTCAACAATAGATTCAAAAAAGATATTGAAATAACAATAAAGTCCTAACTAGAAATAAAACAAAAATTTGAAAGAACAATAAAGTAAACCAAAAATAAACTCAACCCATTAATAACTTAAATAAAAAAATAAATCCAATAATATCTTAAATAAAAATAAACTAAACTTAACAATGGCTCAAATAAACTCAAATAATATGTTGAAATGACAATGAAGTAAAGTAAAATAAATTAACAAAGAGAAGTGCGAGAGAGAGAGAATGAGATAGCAGAGAGTGAGAGCCCAAGGGTCCTGTGTAACGACCTGCTATTTAACTGGGGTTTTTTTTTTTTTTATACTGTAAAATTTACCATGCTCTGATTCCAAACTGGATTAAATCCAACCATTAACCTAAGCAGCGAGAAGCATAAATCAAATAAACATAATCTTATATAATTATATACAATACCAGAATGCTAACATGTTTCCCAAAATATACACATATGACTGTTCTCCAAATATCCTCAACTGGTGAGAGCTATACAAAAATACTCCCAAAAATATACTCACTCTCAACTGACAGGGCAATACTGAGGCCCCTCTATCTACGAGCTTGGTTTGCTTGCCTACCTGGATCACCTGAAAAATGTTAAAGTAACGGGATGAGCCAACGCTCAGTAAGACGAAATATGCTATTGCTAGTGTGTGGCAAATGAGTTACAATATTATGAAAATTTGTTTTTGTATAATCATACATAACTAGATCTGTAAATACAATACAAGTAATAGAAACCACCACCATTTCCATGTTGCTTAACATATCTGTATTTTAGGTTTCTACTCAAAATACTTCTAATGTACATAAGTATATTCTCTGTCTCTGTAAATCTGTATATATGTAATAGTAACTGAAAACTTCCCTGTGGATAACTGTGTGTCATTATTTAAACCCTCATTATAGGGTTGTGTAGCCCGTAGGCGGGATTTACCCTGGCTAGCCGACCAAGGTAAACCACTATATTCCCTCAGTCAGATCGGCCACACCTCAACCCATATCTGATGGGGAGCCTGTCCACGTCTGGGCACGATCGACCTACTACCACGTATTATATAAATAGGTGGTTGCACTCTGAACTGAAATATTTGTAGCTACGGTACCCTGCTCTGTAACTGTATAGTCCAACAGGGTCTGATACTATATAATACATCTCTATATACAACTATCTGATTTACCATGATTCTGAAATAACTGTAATAACCATGATACTGAAATAAACTGTAACTGTGTCAACTGCATTTCTGAATTGAACTATAATCTGTAAGTCATCGTACTGGAAACTGTATAATCATGGTACTGAAAACTATATAATCATGGTATTCTATAATTACTATAAAACATATCCACTGACTATATATTCTGTAAAACATACCCTGAAAATACTGTAAAACATGCTTCTGTACTATATATATATTCTCAAGCCACACAATAATTTAATACATTATATTCATAATTAATAAACTATATAATGTCCTGTTGTGAATAATAACTTGGTAAAAATATACATTTCATACTGGAAATCATTTTAGAACTACCTAACATAGCATATTTCCCTTACCTGATTTCTGCTAAAATCCCTCTACTGAGACGGGTTCTACACCCGCAGGGTTCTCCATTCAACACCCTGAAAACCATATATCTCATAACGAAATGTCACTATTTCTACGTCTACAACATTTCCTACAACAGCTGGAAAGTCAAATTCCAAATAAAAGACCTTACCCTGGATTTGGGATAAATTCCAACTTCGTCCCTTCGACGATCTGCTCCAGCAGACTTGAAGAGAATTCTGCCATAAGCGTCGTGGTGGCCTTAGATCGTTGATCTGGTGACTGACGGACCAAAATCGAAGAGAGAAGGAGGAGGAGTCGTAGAGGAGAGAGAAAGAGGGTTTTGGCTGAAATTTTCTGCATAAAATCCGCGTTTAGCACTATTTATATTGCGGGATTCATTGACGAGCCACGTCATCTCATCGACGAGTCCTTTAGTAATTTCGTCGACGAACCCTTCCTCCTCGTCAACGAATTTCAAACTGCCTAAAACACCCCCTCGGTATTTTCTCGTCGACGAAGCTCGCCCTCGTTGACGAGATCCTGATGTACCCTCGTTGACGAATCCCCTGTATTCGTCGACGAGGCCCTGATAAATTTATTGGGGTATTTTTCCCAAAGTGTGATGTCATCAACGAACACTCCGCGTTCGTCTACGAAGTCGACTGCCTCCTTCTATTACTGTTTCCATTTCTCCCCCTCTTTATTAGTTAAATAACATTATTCTTCGGGTCGTTACATCCTGTGCTACACATAGCCGAACAACCAAGTCTTCCTTCCCTTTCCACTGCATAGCTCCCCAAAAGCTCCCTTTTCTTTTGTGCACAGTAGCCCTCAAAAGTTGTGGCTCCTCCTACCTTAAAAGAACGAAAAAAACAAACCCTCTTCTCCTTCAATTAAAAGCCCTACGGCCAATCGTCAATCTCTTAAACATGCGGCTACCAGCCCACAAAACCCCAGTGCATAGACCCTTAAAGCTAACCTGATCCCTATTCAGCTGCCCTTTACTCTCCCCACTAAAAGGCCTAATAATTCCCCAAAGCTCCTTTATTATTCTGCACGGCCCATCCCACTTCGTGCATGCCGCATATGTAACGACCTGCTACTTATATCATTTTTTTTCATAATACATATATATATATATATAAAACATATACCCAATCTGTTTGTAATGCTACTGATGTCACGCCCCGAACCCGAAGGTGGGTCCCAAGTGTGAATAAAGTAACCTAACCTGTCTCTGTATCAATTAAAACATACATGATACAATACCAAAGAGAGGGTTTGACCCCGTGGGGTGAATGGATGCCCTATATACATACGCATAACCATCCATACTCATTCAAATATACGCAGCGCGATACGGTCTTTTATACAACAACAGTATCATACCAGAGTCTATACAAGTTAGGATATACATTCCCATAGTACAAAACATACCTCAGGTGTCTACAAAAACTATCCCGACAACCTGGGTACAAAAACCCGTACCTAGTAGGTACTAGCAGTAGCTAACGACACCCCTGCTCCCAGATGCTAGGATGCTAATTACGGCTACCTGAAGGACCTAAAAAACATTGTACGTACATTCAGGGTGAGACACCTCTCAGTAAGGGAGAAAACAGGTTATATCAGTGTGTGGCATACTAGTGTTATTTTACATACTTCATAACATTATAAAATACGATATAGTTCGAAACATTTCCATACAGTTTCATACATATACATACAGTTCCATACAATCCCATACAGTTCTAGTATTTTCACAAAAACCATTCTAGTACATACGATACCCAAAACATACGGTTAGTGTCATCACACTAGTTCGCAATTACACAAGGTCACCTCGTCTCACAGCGATTACATTGCTACATATGCAACTACTCTGCGATGACCGGGGCCCTATAGTGATTACATTGCTACATACGCAATTACAATGCGACGACTTAGGCCCAATAGTGATTACATTGTTACATACGCAACTACACTGATTACATTGTTACATACGCAACTACACAAGGTCACCTAGTCTCACATTGATTACATTGCTACATACGCAACTACAATGCGACGACTCAGGCCCAATAGTAATTACATTACTACATACGGTGTAGAACACACCCTTCGGTGACCAGCCAGAACATACTGGTGATATTTCACACCCCGGATATAAAGCCGGCCACTCTCGCCCACGGTAGTTAACTAATACATGGCTGTTTTACAAATCCCTGGAATCATTTTGGAACTTACGTTCCTATACATTTCAGCATATGGTAATTAGCCGCCACATAGCTGTTTTACAAATACTTGGAACAAATACATACAACCATACATACCACACTTATTTGGTTTACGAAAAATCATATCGGTTTACGGAAAATCATATCGTTTACAAATTCAAGTATACAGTTTATGCAAAAATGGATTACGGTCGCCTCAATAATATAGTTTTAACGAATCTAACAGTTTTCTAAACCAAGTAGAGATGATACTCGAAATCCCCAATTTTTCCAAAAATTGTAACCCAAAAATTATGTATTTTCACCCAATAGATTTCCCCAAATAAGTAGCCAAAACATACATACAATCGTAGCCTACAAGCTTACCGATCCTGATTTCAAAAATAAACTGATATAAACAGAATCCCCTTACCTTAACCCGAAATCTAACTATGAACTCTACGATCCTCAAAACTACGAATCGAGACTCCAAAACCTACAAACCACAGTACAATACATACTTACAATTCGTACTACTGCGTATATTCTGAATCAGAAATTAAAATCGAGCCTTACCTCGATTTTAGCCTGAAAACCAAAATCCGCCGAAACGAGATTCTGATCCGCTAGAAACGTAGAGAATCCTTTCCGGATCCTCCCAGTATCGTTGGATTTACGAACCGGGCAACAATCAGCAAAGAAAATTAGAGAGAAAGAGAGTGTAGGGAGAGTTTTAGAGAGAGAGAGAGTGTGTGTTTAGGGAAACTTAGTCCCAAAGCAACCCAAAATTTCATCTACAGCACCTTTGACCCGGGTGGATTCGTCGACGAATTGGTGTCCTCGTCAACGAATTCTTCACTAGCCTCGTCGACGAATCGACAGCCTCGTCGATGAGCTAGATATTCCAAATTTTTCCTAAACCCCCCCCCGGCATTCACTCATTGACGAGCTTCTGAATTTCGTCAACGAGAAGCCTTCAACCTTCGTCGATGAATTTTGGCCTCATCTATGAAATCTGTGAAATTCCATTTTTACCCCTCTCTTACATAATAAATCCATACATCATGGTTCGGGGTCTCACAACCTCCCCTCCTTACAAAAATTTTGTGCTCGAAATTTGCAATCTCTCATTACAAACACATTCATACTACTACATACATACATACTTTAAGGAATATGGCAACCATTTATACGCAGCCCCGTCATGATACATACATACATTCTCTAGAGTGTGTATATATGTATGTATCGTAACGGGGCTGCGTATAAATGGTCAGGTGAACGAATGCCCACATACATACACATAACCATCCATACTCATCCAAAGTACGCAGTGGAATACTATCTTTTATACAACAACAGTATCATACCAGAGTCTATACAAGTTAGGATATACATTCCTATAATACAAAACATACCCCAGGTGTCTACAAAAACTATCCTGACAACCTGGGTACAAAACCCGTACCTAGTAGGTACTAGCAGTAGCTAATGACACCCCTGCTCCCAGATGCTAGGATGCTAATTACGACTACCTGAAGGACCTAAAAAACATTGTACGTACATTCGGGGTGAGACACCTCTCAGTAAGGGAGAAAACAGGTTATATCAGTGTGTGGCATACCAGTGTTATTTTACATACTTCATAACACTATAAAATACGATATAGTTCTAAACATTTCCATATAGTTCCATACAATCCCATACAGTTCCAGTATTTTCACAAAAACCACTCCAGTACATACGATACCCAAAACATACGGTCAGTGTCGTCACACTAGTTCGCAACTACGCAAGGTCACCTCGTCTTACAGCGATTACATTGCTACATACGCAACTACGCTGCAACAACCGAGGCCCAATAGTGATTACATTGCTCCATACGCAACTACACAAGGTCACCCAGTCTCACATCGATTACATTGCTACATACGCAACTACAATAGACGACTCAGGCCCAATAGTGATTACATTGCTCCATACGCAACTACACAAGGTCACCTAGTCTCACATCGATTACATTGCTACATACGCAACTACAATGCGACGACTCAGACCCAATAGTGATTACATTGCTACATACGGTGTAGAACACACCCTTCGATGACCAGCCAGAACATACTGGTGATATTTCACACCCCGGATATAGAGCTGGGCACTCTCGCCCACGGTAGTTAACCGATACATGGCTGTTTTACAAATCCCTGGAATCATTTTGGAACTCACGTTCCTATACATTTCAGCGTACGGTAATTAGCCGCCACATAGCTGTTTTAGAAATACCTGGAACAAATACATGCAACCATACATACCACACTTATTTGGTTTATGGCAAATTATATCGTTTACAAATTCAAGTATACAGTTTATGTAAAAATGGATTCTAGTCACCTCAATAATATAGTTTTAATGAAACTAACAATTTTCCAAACCAAGTAGAGATGATACCCGAAATCCCCAATTTTCTCAAAAACTGTAACCCAAAAATTTCGTATTTTTACCCAATAGATTTCCCTAAATAAGTAGCCAAAACATACATATGATCGTAGCCTACAAGCTTACCGATCCTGATTTTGAAAATAAACTGATATAAACAGAATCCCCTTACCTTAACCCGAAATCCAATTACGAACTCTACAGTCCTCAAAACTACAAAACGAGACTCCAAAACCTACAAACCACAGTACAGTACATACTTACAATCTGTACTACTACGCATATTCTAAATCAGAAATGAAAATCGAGCCTTACCTCAATTTTAGCTCGAAACCCAAAATCCTCCGAAATTAGATTCCGATCCGCTAGAAACGTAGAGAATCATTTCCTGATCCTCGCAGTATCGTTGGATTTACGAACCGGGCAACGATCAGCAAAGAAAACTAGAGAGAGAGAGAGTGTAGGGAGACTTATAGAGAGAGAGAGTGTGTGTGTTTAGGGAATCTTAGTCCCAAAGCAACCCAAATTTTCATTTATAGCACCTTTGACCCGGGTGGATTCATCGACGAATTGGTGTCCTTGTTTACGAATTCTTCACTAGCCTCGTCGACGAATCGGCAGCCTCGTCGACGAGCCAGATATTCCAAAATTTTCCTGAACCCCTCGGCATTCACTCGTCCACGAGCTTATGAATTTCTTTGATGAGAAGCCTTCAACCTTCGTCGACAAATTTTGGCCTCGTCGACGAAATCTGTGAAATTCCATTTTTACCAATAAATCCATACATCACGGTTCGGGTTCTCACAATTGAAATATCTCAGGCCCAAAAAGCACTGAGGAAACTTGTACACCATACATTCTTAAGCAGCGGTACACAAGAAACTGTAAACATCTATATACAATACCAGAAAGCTATAAGTCCCAAAGTATATACACATATATCACAAAATACCCAGTGACAAACAAAAACCTGGGATCTACCCCAAACTACTGGCAACATAGAAACACCTACCCTCCAGTAAGGGCAACATCAATAGTCCTCTACCCGCGAGCCTGATCCGCTCGCCTAGCTGGATCTCTTGAAAAATAGTAAGTCACTGGGATGAGACAACGCTCAGTAAGAGGAAATATGCTATTACAAGTGTGTGGCGGCTGAGTTACACATTTAATATATAGATATAATATACTGATACTGTAAAACAAATATGTTAGTATACTGTACAAAACTCTCGTAATATAATTTAAAATACAACTGCTTATCTGAGTTTTCTTTTTATACATACTTCTAATATTATAATATAACTGCTGTTGTGTGATATATTTGTACATAATAACTTCTGAGATAATACCCTGGGATCTGTATGTCATGATTTAACCTCTCATGATAGGGTTGTGCAGCGTGTAGGCAGGACTTACTCTAGTTGGCCTACTAGGCAAGTCAATCTATGTCTACTATCAACCGTCAATCTAGTCCACTGCAATCTCTCCAAGCAATCTCCATATCTATCTCGTCTAATCGGCCACCTTAACCCAGCTTGCTGGGGAGACTACAATCTCTTCTGGCACGGTTAGACGGAATCCTCATACTATCTAAGTTATGTGGTTGCACTCTATTTGAAATAGCATCGGTATCATGCTCTGCTATCTGAATCTGTCTGAAATTTCCTCAAGGATCTGATACTGTGTAATACTGTTATATATATATTTATCTTGCTGCTATTAACATAATTTCAAAATAACCATAACACTATAAATCTGAACTAAAATATCAGAAATATTTGACTAAAATATCTATAATATATGTCTGAAATATCTGTAATTTCTGTTTGAAATATTTGTAATATCTGTCTGAAATATCTATAATATCTGTCTAAAATATCTGTAATATCTATCTAAAATATCTGTAATATTTGTCTAAAATATCTGTAATATCTGTGTGAAATATCTGTAGTATCTATCTGAGTGTTATGGTTTTAGAAATCATGTCATTCTGAAAACTACTATAAATCATATTTTATTCTAATATCTGTATAACTAGATATCTGTAAAGTTGTTTAATCATCATACTATATTGTAATAAACTCATGTCACACATTTAAGTAATCAAAATCTCATGCTCAATTTCTGTAATTCTATTGTAATACTAATAATAATAATATTCTGGAAAAACTGATCAATAAGATGATATATATTCATAAACATATTCTTTTGACATACATTCTAAAATCCTTAGCATAGCATATTTCCCTTACCCGATTATTGAAAAGCCCCTACTATGTATGGTCTAACACCCGCAGGGTTCCCCACTCAACACCCTGAAAATAACATCCCCCAGAACAAAACTTTAGTATTTATCTATGTACTACATTTATATAACTATGGTAAAGCCAAATATTGAATAAAAGGTCCGACCTTGAATTTGGGATGAAATCCAAGGCAGCCCCACTAATGATCCACTCAGGCAGATGTGAAGAGAACTTTCCCAGGAGTGTCTTGGAGGCCTCGGATCATCAAACCGGCAAGAATCTGACCCAAAAACTTAGAGAAAAGGTGGGAGAGACGAATAGGAGAGAGAAGGGGAATTTTGTACGTGAATTTCCAGTTGAAAAATGAGGTTTAGGCTATTTATGCACTGACCTTCATCGACAAGCCACGTCACTTCATCGACGAGGTCAAGAAGGAAGTTCGTCGATGAATGCCTACTCCTCGTCGACGAAATTCAAAACTAAAATATAGTCACTCTATATCTTCTTGTCGACGAGACATGTCCCTGTCGACAAGCCCCTCATGTGTGCTCGTCGACAAATCCCCTGTGTTCATCGATGAGACCTCGTTTAATTTTCCAATTTTTAATTCATTTTCTCTCCTTCTTCTATTATTAAATTATGATAATTATTCGGGTCTCTACAGCATGCATGTTTTTTTTTCTTTTGTTTTGTGTTTCACAACCCACATGCATGCTTTTTTTCTTTTTGTTTCTCCTTTAAATTTCCAAAAAGACCCTACAATAACTAAATACAAAAACTCATAAATTTAACGTAAGTATAGGATAAACAATTCAAATATTATAAATTGAGCTCAATATTGAAATATTGAACGTAACTAAGCATTTAAGTAAAATTGTAATCCTTAATTAATATTCTCAAACACCTAATTACGCAACTTTGACGTGTAATCACACCCCCCCAACTAACGTTTTTATAGTCTCTAGCAAATAACGTGAATGCATTTATACTAGGGGAGTAGCAACCATAATTTCAATACTTTTGAAAATCACGTGCCATGAAATATGCTTTTTGAGTTTAGGAACATAGAAAACAGATTAATCCAAGTTAAGTATCAACTGAGAGACTTATACACCATTTAGTAAATTAACCAAGGTAATAGAACGTAACAGAGCTCACGTGCATGGGAATAGGACTAGAATTTCAAGATTGACTACTAACAAACATTAACGGTTTTTGTTGGTTTTTTGAGTCAAATCTCTGTTTTGATGCTAACAAAACACCAATATCTTATGTGTGTATTTAGTGTTTGAATAGGTTATCATTCCAGCATGAACATAAGATACCTCAAAATGGAAGCCAACAAGGACATAAAGCTCACACACTCTTGGTGAATTCCATTGAAATTGAAAAGCAAGAGAAGAAGACATTTTGATTTTAATTTGTATTACATTTATTTTTATTATTTGGTCTATAATAATGCATACATCTTGCATGGTATGTTTTGAATGCTCATATGACCATAAATTGACCATAGGAAACCAAATGACCTTAGGGACCTTTGATCGACCTTCGGTCAACCGACGCCAGGTTTTTGGCCTTAGATAGACCTTAGGTTCCCACACTTAAGTGCACAAAGCCCTAACATAGTTCTCATATTATTAGGAAAATTTTAGTACAAAGAAAATGACCTTAGGTAAAAATCATATGGCTTTCAGGCAACCGAACTTGGCAGTTCAAACTGCCTCGGGCAACCGAACTACTGTCCGGTCAAAAGTTTGACTTGGTTCGGGTGACCGAACCAAATTGAACTGAACGTCCCCAGGCGACCGAACTCATGTCAGGTACCTTTTCACCAACTTGGGTGTCCGAAAAATCAGGTTCAAAATGGGCTCAGGCGACCGAATTGGCTGGTTCGGTTAACCGAACTTAGAACTGGGCACCCAAACCTATGAACAAATGCTACTGACTTTGGCTCAGGCTACCGTGCTAATTCTCGGGCTGTCAAATTGTTTTAAAACGTTTTTAAAAATGAGTCTGGTCGGGCGACCAAACCTCGGTTTAGCCACCCAAACCTTGTCGGGTTAAAATTATTTTTATCGAGGTAAATTGGGGTTAAAATAGGGTTAATTTCCTAAACTCATTTAAAATCTTTTTAATAATTCACAGCACGTCCCCAACGGTCAAAAATTTTCCTAAATCTATATATACCCCTTCATAAGCCAAGATTAGCAACTTTGATTAGCTCATTTTCTCTCTAATTTTTATCCTAATCAAAGTTCCCCTAAAACTTGTTTTTATTGTAAAGTCTTTATGGGGTTATATTGTATGCTCTCCATTCTCTTCCACTCATTATTTTGAAAATCTTTTTGAAGTGAACATTTTATTTTGGGCTTTCATTTTGATTTGCACATATAGTTTTAAAATGCTTGTATTTTGTTTTGTTGTGCAAAATTATTTGAAACTAAAACCCTAGGTTCTCCAATTCATTCTTAAAAAATATTTATTTAGAGAAAATCTTTTGTATGGTTTAAATCTTTGAAGCTCTTTACCATATACATTCTTTTCAAATATTGCAAAATATTATTTAGACAAGCACCCTTACTCTACTGAGCAATATTGCATATCATATTAGAGTGCATTTATTTGAGCTTAAACGTGTACATTTTAGCTTGTATTTTCATAAGTATTTTCATGTACAAAAATATTTTCCATGTACTGGTTGGGTTCAGCCCGTCAATTGAACTAGAGAGTCTCAGTCTCGTAAATGAGACCTGTTCGATTCAGCCCGGAGTTGAACTGAGGAATCTTAGCCCTGTAAGTGAGACTAGTTCGGCTCAGCCTAGTAATTGAGTTGGGGTTTTCCTCACCCCGTAAGGAAAGGATGTAAAAGGCTTCTGCTCCGTTTGGTTAAGTGAGCAGGTATAGTGGAATCCTTAGGGGGTATGCCCAAGGTGGGGACATAGGCAGTATTGGCCAAACCTCGTTAACAAATCTGTGTGTCATTCTCTCTCTATCTTATTTAAATTCCTGCACTTAAATTTCAGTATGTGTATGCTCGTACATGATTTGTTGTAACCATCTTGCATGAACACAAAACTAATTTAAATGAGATATGCAGTACATGTGTATGTATGCACACACTGATAACTTAATCGTTGTACGTACACGTTTTCAATATTGAATGGGATATGAACTGTGGTGAATCAACGTAATTGTTTAAATTAGCAAAAAAAATTTTAAAACCCAATTCACCCCCCTCTTGGGATCACACCAATTCCAACAGTTTCAATCACAACAATTAATTTGAGACAACCGCACGGTATTACTCTTATTTAAAATCATTGTAATGACGACTTTCACACTATTACACTTTAAAAGGCACCCACTTTCTTATTTAGTTAGGACCCCGGTAATAGATAGCTGTTTATAGTAAATGAATGTGCAATGGTGGCTTTTACACTATTACACTTTAAAAGACGCCCACTTTCTTATTTAGTTAGGACCCTGGTAATAGGTAGCCATTTCTAATACACAATTGTTTCCCTATTTTTATTTGTTTTTTGTTCTTTTCTTTCTCTTTTTTTTTTTCTTCTTTTCTTTTTGCAATTAATCTCTGCTTGTTTCTTGTTTCATTTGCTTCAAACTTTTTTTTTCTTTTTCTCCTTCTATTTTTTTTCAAAGCCATTAGGATATGGTTCATTAAAGTCCCAAACAACTGAAGTGTACATCAAACAATAACGACCTAAGGTAGTCTTTCTAAGTATTCTTACTTGTGTTATGTATGTTTAGTAAGACTTTTAACATCCTTCCTTTGGTTGAAACTAAGTGAAGTGGATAAATTTCCTTTTTGATTTAAATTATGCTTTGCACTACATCCTACATGTTCCATATCCCCAAAAGAAAAAAAATTTAGCATGTAACGTTCATAAATAAGGAATTTAGCATGCTCTGAGCTCAATACCAACACTTTCCAAGGTGGACCAAACTGTCAAATTGTCTAACACATGCAAATGTCACATTAAAATTCCATCACATGGCAGACCATAATTGCACATACATATTCTCTCCTCCTAACTAAATAGAAACATTGTTATCAATGTGAAAGCATAAGAGAAATAGAAAAGATGTGCTTGGGGGAAGAAAACCAATATAAAACAACAGAAAATCACAGCCAACAAATGCAATAGAAAAATAAAATAAAGATACAAATAATGATAAATAAAAGGAAAAAAATAATAATAAAAAAAGAAAGGTTAGAGGACTCCCCTGAGGTTTTGCACAAGCAAAACCTCTTCATTTGGATCGAAAAAGAGTCATAAATGGCTTAAGACATTGTCCACTGACTGTGAAATTATTGTCATTCTTTGGATCCATAATGTCTACCGCGCCATGAGAATGGACCTCTTTAATGATGTACGGGCCACCCCATCGAGACTTCAGTTTTCCAGTAAAAAGATGCAGTATAGAATTATAGAGAAGCACTTGCTAATTAAGGAGAAGTTGTTTGTCTTTAATTTTCTTGTCATGAGGAAACTTCATCCGCTCCTTTGCTAAGCAAGTATTGTCATAGGCTTCCCTCCTGGATTCTTCAAGCTAAAAAATCTGCAACTTTCTTAAACCTTTGGCATCATCAAGTGAAAAGTAATATGTTTTATAGCCCATAAAGCATGATGTTGAATTTCAACAGGTAAATAACAAGTCTTACCATAAACTAACCTATAAAGAGAGATCCCTAAATTAGTTTTGAAGACAGTTCTGTAGGCCCAGAGTGCATCAACCAATTTTTCTAACCAATCCTTTCAAGTAGGACAGACCATCTTCACAAGTATGATCTTAATCTCTCTATTGGCCAACTCAGCTTGACCATTAGTTTGAGGGTGATGTAGAGTAGAGATCTTATGAGTCACTCCATATTTTTGCATGATTTTTTCAAAAGATTTATTGAAAGAATGCAACCCTCCATCACTAATGATTGCTTTGGGCATGCCAAAAAGTGCAAACAAGTCTTTAAGAAATCGAATGACAACCCTATTTTGATAAATGGTGTGATCCCAAGAGGGGGTGAATTGGAAAATTAAAACTTTCTAGGTCAATTTATCTCTATTTTAAGATCCGCAATCAAAACAACTCATCCTAGGGTCTCTCAAAGCAATAATTAATCCAAATGACAACATATGGAAATACTTAACTCGTGCACATCATTCACAAAAGATCAAATATAAGCATACATGTGCAAGAAAGATAATGTGAAAAATAAAGAGTATAGGGAAGAGAGAATGAACACAGTATTTTTATCGAGTTTCGGCTAAACCAGCCTACGTCCCTACTTTAAGCCAGCAACTCAAGGATTCCACTATGTTCTCACTTAACCGAGTGGAGCAACGCCACTTACAACTCTCCTTATGGGGCGGAGGCTCCCTAACTTAATTACAAGGCTGAGCCACAACCAGTACTCCTTGTAGAGTGGAGTCTCCCTAACTCAATTACAGGGCTGAGCCACAACCAGTTCTCCTTACAAGGCAGAGTCTCCTTAGCTAACTTTCTGGGTAAAGCCAACACCGTACACACTTTACAGGATGGTACACCTCCTAGCTCACCTAACCAAGCTCAAGCCAAACCGGTACACCTTACAGGACGCTATAATCCTCTTCAGGCCATGCCTGGAATAAAAGGATATCAAATTTGTGTACAAACAATAATGCTTCTACAAAAGCAGATGATGTACAATATGAAACTCGAGAATGCGCTCTAGTATGATGTGATTTATGCTTAGTAGAGTATGGGAGTTTTTCTCAAAATAATTTTGTAATCCTTGAAAAGGATGTATATGATAAAATACTTCAAAGATTTAACCCGAAGAAAATTTCTCCAAAAATTATATTTCAATGAAGTGTAGGAGAATCTAGGGTTTTGCTTTCAAGTGGTCGTTGCTCAAATAATAGTACATGATCTTTGATGAAATATGAAATATGAAAATATATGCTTTTTCAAAGATCTTGAAATCCCAAGTGCTTTCTTCTAAAAATGATATTAAAAAATATTTGCTCAAGAAAGCTAAGGAATAGGCTCAAAAAGATTCTTGAAATGAAACACAAGTGAGCTTTTGAATCTTACAATGGATGTGCAAAGATTCCCAACCAATAACAAGTTTCCCCAAAAATATTTATTAAGAAAATATGTGGGAGAAACCTTAAGCTTACTCGCAAAAATGGTTTTCAAAAATGAAGGCTTGTGAGAGTAAATGCTTTACAAAGAATAAATGCCCAAATAAATGATTCCTCCAACAATCCTCAAATGCAACCAATTTGCAAATGAAAGAAGTTAAGGAAAAATCTAAAGCTCTCTTGAAAAGGATATTTCAAATGAAAGCAAAGAGAGTATGAAATTAAGCACAAAATATTTTTGAGAGGATTTACAATCTAAGCATTAGTTAATAAAATAGTCATGAGAGGCTATTTATAGACTTTTATTGAAATATGACCGTTAGGGACATAGAGGGTATTTTAAATTTTTTTAATTAAAAATTAAACATATTTTTGCATTGAAAAATTAGGCATCCCGAGTGTTGACCTTATAGGTCATAATCTGTTTTATTTATGACAAATATTCTGGTATCTGATGTATATCAAGTTTGTGTGCAGGATCATATTGGTGAAATCATTTGATGGCATATGGTATCTTGAAGCAAAATAAGACCCAACCTATTTTCTGTAATAGTAAAGTAGGAATGGTCTGTAATAATTAATGCATTGCATGCATGATAGGACAGATAAGCTCAAAGACCATAGACTAACCATAAGGAACCACAGGACCTTAAGGATTACCCTTCGGTCGACCGATGCCTGATTTTTGGGACTAATTAAAAATCTCAAAGACCATAGACTGAATTTAGGTCCCAAATTATCACATGAAAAGTCCCTATAGCTTAGAAATAAAGAGTATGTGAGAAAGGGTAACTTTAAATATAAATCTGGATTGAATTGCACAAAGTTGGTATGTTCGTTGTCCGAACCCCAACACACAGAGCACTTCGGTCGACCAAACCTCCCTAGGGTTAACAGTTAACCATTTGGTCGACCAAATGTAAAATGATCTTCAACGCTTAGGTCAACCGAATTGGCACATGAGGATTTCCCAACACCCTGGTCAATCAAACTCCTTGTTGCAAAATGGTTGGTCGACCAGGAACATTTAACTTCGATCAACCGAACTTAGCCCGGTCGACTGAACCTCGGAGGTTCCAAAATCGCCTAAAGGCTGGTCAACCAACACTTTAGTTCAAAAACTCCCAGGTCAACCGAACTGAGCAACCTGGTCGACCAAACCATAAAAATGGTCAATCGACCCTCTCGGGTTGCTCAAATTTTACCGAGGTTAAAACGAGGTTAATTTTTATTAACCCTATTTAAACTTTTCCAAAAATACCAGATAGGTCCAAAACGGTTATAATTCTTGGGGTGTCTATACATACCCCTTCATTTGCATGGATTAGCAACAAATTAGCAAATATTATTAGCAAATTCTCTCTGAAATTCCAAAACCCTATTTTGCATATTCAAGCTCCATACTTCCATTTTTACTCATCCATATTGCAAAAATCGTTTACTAAGAGTGTTCTTATGATTGTCTTATTACGCTTACACTCTCTTTGTTCCACTTGATTGAGATTTATTTTCATTTGAGAGTAGGCTTAGTGTTTTCTTGGAGACTTTATCAATAAGTCTTCCTTGGGAAAACTCCTTAGAGCTTGTGAGTTTTGCATCATCATTTCAATACTCAAGAGCTCGTATTGCATTTTTTTTGTGAAATAAATTTTTACAAACCGATTTCAAATATCTTTGTGCTTATTTTTGAGATATTTGCTTAGTGAAGATCTTTGTTGCTACATCTTGTGATTGATATTACTATATTGACACAAAGATCCTAACACATACACTCTCATGTGCTGATTGCTATACTTACATTATTTTTGTTGAGAGTTCACATTAAAACTACATTAAGCTTATTATATCCTATCATACTATAGTGTGTTGATTATACTGGTACAAATCTGCTTAGTTGAGAAGCATATATTTTGTATGCATCTTACATTAAAAAATTGGTTGTATTCCAGTCAATTGGTTGTATTCCAGTCGTGGCCTGAGGGGGCGTTAATCCAGCCTAGAAGGATTGGTTGTAAAGGTTGAGGTCAGCCCTATGTTAATTTGACCTGATTGTATTTCAGTGCCGCTCCACCTATGAAGTGAGCCTTAGTGTAATCTTTGTACTTGTGAGCCAAGGCGGGGACGTAGGCACTGTTCCTGAGCCTCGATAACATATCTGGTGTTATTTCTCTTTACTGATTTATTGTGCATGGTTAATTAGTTTACTTAGGAAGTTTAATTTCCGCTGAATATACATTGATTTACTTTATCCACGCTAGATTGACCTTAGGTTTGTGTAATACTATTGCAAGTTGATTGATCTAGGGGATTAATTTTTAAAATACTAATTCACCCCCCTCTCGAGATTACAGTAAAGTTAACACCGAAAGGGTCGGTCGGCTGACCACACTGTGTTTTCAAAAAGTCAAAAGGGTTTGGTCGATTGAGGGAATCGCCGATCGACTGACCTTGGGCGATTTTTCACCCTTCGTAGGTTTGGTCGGCAGACCTCAAGAGCCGGTCGGCCAAGTGAACAGTGTTGGCTGACTAGGGCTATTTTGTTCTAACTTGGTCGGTCAGCTGAGCATTGAAAACATACCAAAGTACAAGGCTCAGTCGACTGGTGCTTTATGCGTAAAAAATGGTCGGTCGGCCGAGGTTGAACAAAATTATGATTTAGCCCTCAGAGCATGGTCGGTTGACTGAGCTAGTTTGAACTAGCAAGGGTCGGTCGACCAAGGTCTTTGAACACTTAAGATTTTGCCCTAATTTTTACCCTAAAGAAATTTCAAAAACCCTTATTTGATTTTAACTTTTATGAAAAGGATTTTTGGTTAAAGTTTAGGTCTCTTATGGTCAGTCTATGGTTATTCTGAGCATTTAATCATATCATGCAAGTCATGCATTATTACAGACCAAATTCTAAACTAAATGCATTAAAAATACATGTCTTCTCTTCTTTGATCTTTGAACCTCCCCGTGGTATACGTCGGACGATATGTTCTTTAAGTCCTTCATGGCTTCCATTTTCTTTCCCTTATGTGTGTGCTAAAATGTAAACCTGCTCAAACACTTAAAAACATACATAAGATACTTGTACTTAGTCAGTATCAAAATAGGGATCAGACTTAAAAATTCAACACCTATGATCATTTATCCTACAAGGTATGACTTCCACCCATTTTGACACATAATCTACAACAACTAAAATGTAGGAATTTCCAAAAGAGTTTGGGAAGGGTCCCATAAAATCAATTTCCTAACAATAAAAAATTTCAAGAGTTAAAGTAGGGAAAATAGACATTGTAGACACCCTATTTTTGCCCTAGCCGAATAGAACAAAGGAGTCCCTTCTCATTATATTATTATTATTATTACCTTATTTTTATTATTACTATTTTATTATTATTTTCTTATAATTATTTGTATTATTTATTATTGTTCATTACTAGTATTATAATTAGTGTTACTTTACTATTATTTTGCTAGCATTTTTATTATCCTTATTATTATTATTTTTCATTTTTTATTACTAGTACTTTTATTATCTTTTACTTTACTATACTTATTTTTATTTTTCATTTATTTTGTTGTTTTTGATATATCATTATTATTATTATTATTATTATTATTACTTTTTGTATTATTACTCTATTTTTATTAGTATTATTATTATTATTATTATTATTATTATTTTACTGATAATATCTTTATTATTTTTATTCTTACCATAATTATTTATTATTATTTATTATTAATAGTAGTATTATTTTTATTATTATTATCTTATGGATACTTATATTATTATGATAATTATTATTATTATTATTATTTCCTTTTTCATTATTACCATAAGAATAAAAGAATAAAAAAAAATGAAAAGAAAATCAAAAAAGGGAAGTTGTTTTAGGGTTTTCCCAAACTTTTTTTATAAGAGGGAGGGGCCGTTGCACACAAAGGAGAGACAAAAAAAAAAAAGGGGGCGCTGCACTGCACTAACACAGCCGGGGTAGCGCAGCAGAAAAAAAAAAAAACTCTCTTTCTCTCTAAAATCCTTCTCACTCTGCTTCTCTCTGGTTCACACGCACAGCCTCACGCATCATCCTCACCATCCTCCATCTTCCCCTGCCTCTATCTTCAACCTCACAGCCTTAGCAGCACATAGCCTCCCTCCACCGGACCTCCATACAGCAGCCCCCAAACCTCCATTCGAGCAACCCTATGAACAACCAGCAGACCTCTCGGCATCCTCCACACCAGCAAGCCACACAGCCACCCGAAGACCCGAGCATCGCTGCAGCAGTTGCCACACGCCCAGCACAGCCACGCCGAAGCCAAACAGAGAGGCCACTCCTCTCTGTTCCAACAAGTCGTCAATCTTCTTTTCCCACGCCGAACACCCATCGCAATCCCAAGTCGTTTCTCCTGCAGAGACGATATCCGGCCACCACACTGTTATCAAACCAGCCCACTGCTTCGACGTCGCCGGAGTCATCAATCGCCCCCAACGTCCACTGCTCCGGTCCTCTTCAATCTCACGACCACCACGACTCCGGCGGTGCGTCCTCCGTTCGCCGTCGCCGTGCCCAGCTCTGGTCGTCTTCTCCGGCTGACAGCCACCAGTAGCGGCCTCTGTAAGTACCCAACTCCCGGCAACCCCCTTGGTGAGTTCCCAGCTCTGCACACAGTGCACACACACGTATTGATTTTTTTTTATTTTATTTTAGGGACGTTTATATCTTTGTCGTATTTATTATGTATATTAAATAATTAATATTATTATTGTAGGATTTTAATGTTGTAATATTAGTATTTAATATCCATGTTTAGGTTTTTGTCATATTTATTATAAATACTAATTGGTTTATTTTGTTTTTGTAGGATTCCTTTTTGTTTGATCGGGTCTCAAGTGTCAATATTTGAATTTTCTTGTCATCTTTTTTTAAATATGTAATATTATGGTTTACTATCTAATATTGTATTATCAGCATGTATATATTTTTCTTATGATATGCTTTTATTATTACATTTGTTTTGTATTATCATGTAATATTAAGGCTCATTGTTTCATATTGTTTTATTATCATATATACATATTCATATCTATTATGGTTTGTCATTGTACATATTTATATAATATTATGATTTATTATTTTGTGTTGTATATACTATGGTTCATTATCATGTAGTAGTATCGTTAGGGTTTTGATTATTCAACGTTTATATCTAATAGGATTTTAAGTATTTCACATTATCATGGTTTAGGTATTTTTTTTTTAGAGTTTAGATTATGTCATGTTCATATTTATTAGGGTTTTGATCACTCCATAGTATCTTTGTGTACTTTTAGGGTTGAAATTGCTTCCATATAAATTATGTACTTAGGGTTTTTGGTCATTATTGTACTCACTTTATATTTAATATTTGTATAGTTAAGGTTGTGTAGTAATTTTGGCAACCATGTTGTATTGGTATATATTATTTTTAGCAATGCCTTGTTTCCATAATTTCATTATTTCTTTACTTTTGCATTGGTTTCCATGTTTTAATTTGAAATTTGGTTTATTTCTTTTGTTAATTATTTCCATATGGGTGTAAAGATATTTATAGGATATTAGGGGTGTGTACCATTAGGAAGGTTATTATTACCTTTTATTTATAGTGTATTATTATTATTATTATTATTATCATGTGTGAAATTATTACGAATATGTATTTATTGTTAATATGTGCATACTGTTACTATTAATATTATTTATTATTGTCATTACGGGATTACTACTATTAATATTATTATTATTATTATCAGTGCCATTATTATTATTTTTACTATTGTTATTTATTATTATTATTATTGTTATTATTATGTTCATTATGATAATGATTATTATTATTTTAATTTATTATATTTTCGTTATTAAATATTTTTGATTTTTGATTTTTTTTTCATCCCTATGATTTTAATGCGGGGGTATGAGCCTTCGGGCTTTACGTACCCTAAGCTCTGAGGGAATATATGTATATATTTATTTATTTATTTTTCATAGGTATTTATAAATTCACAAAAAGGATTAATTTAGAGACTTATTAGATTAACTTAGGGATAATTTCAAATTAATTAGGTACCGTTCGTAAGAACGGGCGCGTAGGGGGTGCTCGTACCTTCCCCTCGCGTAACCGAACTCCCGTCCCCAACTCTGGTAATGTAGACCGATTCTACCCCTAACGGGGTAGTAATCATGTGTTCTAACCGCACTAAAGGTTAGTGGCGACTCCTACACCATATTTTTCCTGAAAATAATAAAATGATTTTAATTTCGCCGCTCGGGGCACACGCGCTCCCGGGACGCCGCAACAGACATTTCATTCTTTGATGTAATTTTTCCAAGTTTCTGACAAGGCTCACAGGTCATGCAAAAATATTCATATTTAAACATAGTAGGCTAGTAGAGTCCACTTTGAAAAAATTTTGAAACAGTTTTCTTTGCAACAAAGTGACCTCCACACGCTCCACTATGGCAAAAATGCATCATAAAAGTAAACTCACCATCAGGAACATATCGACGCACCAACTAATCGGCACAATATTTAAACAAATAAGGGTTGTCGAAATAATAGTTTCATACCTTTGCAAGAAACTTACGCTTGTCCTGAGCTGCCTAATGCTCTGACATTCGGTTAGTGACAAGGTAATTTACAATATTTGTAAACCAAGGAGTGTGTGACACTGCAAAAGGATGCTCGTCATGAAAATCATTATTTAAGGGAGGAAGAGATAAAGACACATCAAGTAGCTGCAAACGAGAAAGATGATCAGCTACAACAATTTCAACTCCTCTTTTGTCTTCAATGGTAATGTTGAGCTCTTGAAGAAGAAGAATCCATCAGATCAATCTAGGCTTAGCATCCTTCTTTGCCAACAAATACTTATAAGCAGAGTGGTCAGTAAAAATAATAATAGGTGACCCAATAATATAAGAACAAAATTTATCTAAAGCAAACACTACAGCTAACAACTCCTTCTCGATGGTGGTATAGTTTTTTTTTAGCATCATTTAAAGTATGACTTACATAATAAATAACAGAAGACTGGTTATCGACTCTTTAACCAAAAACGACACCAAGAGAGAAATCACTAGCATCAATCATAATTTCAAAAGGCAAGTCCCATCGAGGAGGTTGCATAATGGGTGCAACTGTTAAGTGTTTCTTCAGGGTCTCAAGGCATGTTGGCACTCATCAGTCCACAAGAAATCAACATCATTTTGCAATAAAGCACACAATGGTTTAGAAATACTACTAAAACCTTGAATGAAACGCCTATAAAAGCCAGCATGGTCAAGAAAAAATCGGATATCCCTCATTGTCCCAGAGACAGGTAACTAGGAAATCAGCTCTACCTTGGCTCTGTCAACCTTTATACCGCACTCAGAAACTAGATGACCAAGTACCAAGCCACTACTGACCATAAATTGAAATTTCTCCCACTTCAACAACAAATTCTTCTCTTCACATCTTTTCAAGATAGTAGTTAAAATTTTCAAATAGACATCAAAAGATTTACCAAACACAGAAAAACCATCCATAAAATCTTCACACATATCATCTAACATGTCAGAAAAGATGGTCATCATATAGCGCTAAAAAGTAGCAGGTGCATTACATAAACCAAATGGCATCCTACGAAAAGCATAAGTACCAAATGGACAAGTGAAGGTGGTCTTCTCTTGATCCTCTGGTGCTATGGCAATTTGATAGTATCCAGAAAAACCATCCAGAAAACAATAAAAAGCATTACCAGTGTAACGACCACATTTTCTACCATTTTTTTTCCAACACAATAATAATAAGCAATAATAAATCATCTATCAAATATCTCTAATACCATATATCAACATGACCCGATCCAAAGTGAGGTATCGGGAAATTTGTCCATCAAAACATACTATCCATGCAACGAAATACATAAAGTGTCTAACCCCCATATACAATATCAAAGTGCTATAACCTCCACACATATACATATACATCCCCTGAAATCCATAAAATACTCTAGGGCTACATAAAACATATCAATATATCTCATATTATCATATATGTATATCTCATAATTTCATTACTATATAAAATCATATCTTTGGTTTTCATAACATCATTTCTCAATGCAAATCATATTTTTTCAGTATCAATCACATTCCCAGTATAAAACTGTTATTTCATATTCCTTATGCCACACAATTTTAGACTGATAATCATAATATAATAATCACAAAGGAAAATATTCATATCATAGTTTTTCCAAAACCATATACAGTATTCTCAATTTCATATACTTTAAGTCAACCAGTTAATTTCCCAAAAATATCTATTATAATTTATTCCACTTACCTGCTTACTAAGAGGGTGCTTGTTAAGATCTTTAAACCAATGCCCATGGCGTACGGAGTTCAAATCCTTGAAATCATATATTCCCAGTTTAATTAACTCAACCTCAGAATTACAATTAACTTAATATTCCTAGAATCACATGCTCCCATTAACTGGTTAAATTCTAAAAAAAAAACGTGAGTATGATCCACTTCCCATATTTAAATTTAATTTCTAACATATTACAAAAAACACAATCTGATCAAATCCTTGGAGTTTAATTTAACTCTAAATATACTCCCAAAAATCTGTTATAATTAAATCCCCGTAGTTTAATTTAATTCCAAAGTATTCCCAAAAATTGAATTTAATCTAATCCCTGCAGTTTAACTTAATTCCAAAATATTCCCAAAAATCTAAACCGTAATTTTCATACTCATAAAATTACTCAGGAATCCATATACAATATTCCAGTAATTATATACCATGATTTAACTAGGTGAATTTATAAAATAACTGACATAATTTGTATTCCTCACCTTAGTCTTGGAGTAGTGCCTAGGATCTCCGAATCAAAAATCTGCTCCAATTAAAACAACGAGGATGGAAGCTGGGACCCTGATATCGCGTTTGATCGTCAATTTAGCTGAAGATCTGAAGAGAAATTGAGGGGAGAGAGAGAGAGAGCGAGTTACCTTATCCCTGGAGTGGTGCCTACGACGACCCTACGACAAATCCACTCCAGTTACCTTGTTGAGGATTGAAGTCGGGACCTCGCGGTGGTGTTCGTTTTACGATTTGGCTTACAAATGGGGAATAATTTTAGAGAGAGTGAGTGAGGTCGTAAGGAGAGAGAAGGAGAGAGTTGGCGTAAATTGGGGGGGTCTTCTGGACTCTGAAATCAATTTGGTTTCAAATTGGTTCCTGAATGTTCAGGAACCAAAACTTTTATATAACCTTTACTTATATATATATATATTATAATAATATATTATTATATTATGTAATATTATATTATTTAACTAATAATTAATAATTAATTAATTAAATTAATCTTTAATTTTAATTTTACTAAATTTTTTCTCTTTTTTTCCTTTTTTTTTTTTTACGCTTCCATGCATATAATTTTCTAAGGCGTTACGTTCTCCCCTCCTTATAAAAATTTCGTCCTCGAAATTTGCTAACTTACACTATTCACAACCTCCTCTAAGATTCACTAAAATATTTATCGGACTCTAAAAAGAGCTAGTAGCTACCCACATAGTGGCCCCATCTCAATTTCTTAGTAACGCTCACTTATGGCATATCTCCTCTTCTAATTCCCATTAGACTTCCTCAACTGCATGATTTCTCCAAAGTACCTTTACCAATGGAATTTTCTTAGTATGAAATTCTTACTCTTTTCGATCTAGGATCTAAACTAGCAATTTACGATGTCTAACTATCTCCTGAATATACAACTCTGCCAACCGATTCATGGAGTAGTTAGTCCTAACTGGAAGAAGGTGAGCAGTCTTTTCTCAATCGGTCTACAACTACCTAAATAGCATTTTGCCCATGCTATACTGGTGAGAACCCCATGACGAAGTCTATAGAAATGTGCTCCCTCTTCCATTCGGGAATGTGAAATGGTTGCAATGGTCCTCCTGGCCTCTGATGCTCAGTCTTTACCTGCTAGCATGTCAGGCACTAATCCACATGTCGAGCAATTTCTCTATTCATATTGTTCCACCAAAAGGATTCTCATAGATCTCTATACATATTAGTGCTCCTTGGGGGCACTGTATAGAGGGAACGATATGCCCCAGCGTCATCAGGTACACATAACCTAGTATGAAATCTTAAAGCTCTATCATTTGGGATATAAAATCTGCTCCATGTCCACTTTGCACTTTATCCATACTCTTTACCAATTTTGCATCCTGCATCTGCGCAATCTTAACCCTCTTTGGTAAAGTGGCTGAAGTACCAGATTAGCAATAAATGTCTGGTGATTTCCCTCTACTAGTTCCACACCAAGCCTTTATAATCCATTTTGATTTGATGCTGAGCTACCATTGCTAATACTGAGGCACTACTTGACTTTCGACTCAAGGCATCGACTACCACATTAGTTTTTCCTAGGTGGTAACTGATGGTGCAGTTGTAATCCTTAATCAATTTCAGAAACCTCCTCTACCTCATATTCAACTCCTTCTGCATGAAAAAATATTTTAAACTTTTATGATCTGTAAATATTTCACACTTCCACCGTACAAATAATGTTTCTAGACTTTCAATGCATACACCATTGCTACTAACTCCAGATCATGGGTATGGTAATTCTTTTCATATTCTTTGAGCTGTCGTGAAGCATAAGCAACAACTCTCCCCCGTTACATCAAAACACACCCAAACCTTTTGTGTGACGCATTACTGTAAATTACAAAACCCTCTTCTCCTAAAGGAATCATAAGAACCAGTGCAGTGATGAGTCGCTGCTTTAATTCTTGGAAGCTCCGTTCACACTCATCTATCCATTTAAACTTCACACTCTTCCTGGTCAGTTTTATCAACGGGCCTGACAATTTAGAGAATCCCTCTACAAACTGACAATAGTATCCGACCAATCCCAAGAAACTCTTGACTTCCTGCACATTTTTTGGTCTTTCCCAGTCCACCATCGCCCCTATCTTGCTACAGATATGTCACCCCTGGATATCACATGTCCAAAGAAGGTGACTTGTTTCAACCAGAATTCATACTTCTTGAACTTGGCATACAACCTTCTTTCTCTCAGCACCTGAAAAACTATTCCCAAATGTTCCTTGTGTTCCTCAGGGCTCTTTGAATATACCAGAATGTCATCAATGAAAACTACAAGAAAATGATCCAGGTACTGATGGAAAACTCTATTCATCAAGTCCTTGAATACAGTACGATCATTCGATAATCCGAACGACATAACCAGGAACTCATAATGGCCATACCGAGTCCGAAACGCTGTCTTTGGAACGTCCTCCACCCTGATCTTTACTTAATGGTACCCAAATCGTAGATCAATCTTTGAGAAAGCTGTGTCCCGTGAAGCTGGTCAAATAAATCATCAATGCGGGGAAGCGGATATTTATTCTTAATTGTCACTTTATTGATTTCTCTATAGTCGATGCACATTCTCATCGACCCATCTTTCTTTTTTACAAACAATATCGGTGCTCCTCAAGGTGACATGCTGGCCCTGATAAACCCCTTGTCTAGCAATTCCTGTAACTGTTCTTTCAACTCTTTTAACTCTGCCAAGGCCATCTTATACGACGCTTTAGAAATCAACACTATTCTTAGAGACAAGTCAATAGCAAACTCTACCACACGATCATGAGGCAGTTCCAACAAATCGTCCAGAAACACATTAGGAAATTCCCTCACTATTGGGATATCTTTCAACTTTAATTCCCCTTTCGGTGCTTCTTTTACATAGGCCAGGTATCCTTAGCATCCTTCCTATAACAACCTCCTTGCCTAGATAGCTGATAATACCTGTGGTGGGGTATGCACACATGTCCCCACAAATCTGTACTCCTGCTCTCCTAGATGTCTGAACACCACCTTTTTCTGATAGCAGTCAATACTGGCATAGTTGGTAGCTAACCAATCCATTCCCAAAATCACCTCAAAACCATGCATGTCTAGAACTACCAAGTTAGTTGGCAAGGAACTCCCTTGTATACGGGTTGGACAATCTTTGAGTACCCTCCTACACAACACTACGGTCCCAGTCAGCGTGGTCACTAATAAATTGACATCTAGTGCTGAACTTCTATTTCACATATCTTGATAAACTCTTGGGCTATGAAGGAGCGAGTCGCCCCTGAATCAAATAGAACAATAGCTTTAGACAACAAAATAGAAATTATCACCACATCGCCTACTTTATCTGCGTCTCCTGTTGTCAGAGAATAGACCCACGTCGGGGCGGTATTCCTCTATTGATCTTCTCGAGGTGCCTGGTTATCTCCTCGGTACAGTCTAGGAGCAGGTGCATTGCCCAGTGGTGCACAACAGTCTTGTGCTATGTGTCTGGGTTGACTGCATCGATAACAAATCACCTCTCTGACCCGACATTCTTCGGGATGTCTCCTAGGTTGCCTGGGACAGGGAGGGTGCAACGGTCTGCCCTGTACAGCTCGATCTCCCAACCTTTGTCTTTGACCTCCTCTACCACAATGCCTCCTCCAAGGCCTCTGACTGGTCCCTGCTTGAAAGTTTAGAGGTGTGGGCCTCTTCCTCTGGCTTTGTGCCCCAGCACCCCTCTGTAGGCTGGTCTCAATCACTCTAACTTTATCTACTAGTTTTGAAAAAGTATGAACCTCAAAAGCCACTACTTGCTCATATATATTTTGTCTCAGGCCCTCCTCAAATTTTCTCACCTTCTTCTCCTCATCCGGCACCATATATGGAGCAAAACAAGAAAACTCGATGAATTTCGCAGCATACTGTTGTACCATCAGGTGTCCCTGGGTCAAATTCAAGAATTCTGCTACTTTAGCATTTCAGGTAGTAGCGAGGGAAATACCGCTTGAAGAATATCTCCTTGAAGCGGCTCTAGGTCATGGCTATAGGCACAGGCCTCAACTCCTCCAACAATCTCGCTGATCTCCACCAGCGTTTAGCCTCTCATATCAATTTAAACGTAGCAAATAGAACCTCTTGCTCATCAGTACAATGGAGAACTGCCAATGTCTCCTCAATCTCCTGGACCTAGTTCTCAGCCATGAATTGGTCTGCCCTTCCAAAGAATGATGGAGGATTCATACGTATGAATTGCTCAATCGTGCAGTCTTGTTCCATAAATTTATGTAAGAATTCACATTGTATATCAGTCCAAGTATAGATAGAATTAGGCCTTAAAAAATTAAACCAAATTTTTGCTTTATCCTTTAAAGATAAAGAAAATAAACAAAGTTTAATAAACTCATCAGTACCAGCTTTAGTAATAAAAGTAGTGCAAGCCAGCTCAAAGTCCATCAGGTACTGGTAAGGACTCTCAGAATCCATCTTGTGGAACTGAGGTTTCCAAAAAAAATTTTAAAAACCCAATTCACCCCCCTCTTGGGAGTACACCTTACTTCTCAATACTTTTATTGTTGAAACAAGGAATTTAATGGGGATATGAAGGACTTTAATGGAGACACTTAAAAAGAATAAGTTAGACAACTTAATGATTTTGTTAATATATCCTAAAATCATTAAGTAGAGAAGAACAATAATAGTAGTATATATTGGCATCCATGTTGGAATGGAGACAATGGATAGGAGGTAGGAAAGGGATTAGAAGATTTCACTGTTTTGTTAGAGACTAAGACTTGCACATGCAAGGCGTGGAACCTAATAGCTACCCCATGCCCACATGCAATTGCAACCATTTAGGATAAAAGGGAGTGCGAAGAGGATTATGTGGTTGATTGGTATAAGATAACCATGTATATAAAGGCATACACCAATGTGTTACAGCTAGTTGAGTTTCTAATAACATCATTATATTGTAGATTATAAAAAGGAAATCTAAATAAAGATAAAGGTCCTCTATTGTTAGAAATGTGACTCGTATTTGAGTGGAACACATATACAGAGAAAGCATCGTGAAGCAAAGAACAAGAGAGAAGTTTTGCAAGAAGAACCAGTGACGGTTTGCTCGACGGTTTTAGCTTTGAGGCATAACCATTGACAGTTTGCACTGTAACCATCAACGATTTCAGGCAATGTGCAAAAGGATTCTCTTGGCAGCCAAACCATCGACGATTTTGTTCGACATAAGTCACGGTTTTTGAATTTGGAAATCAATAGATTGGGGGGATCAAAGAATTTTTTTTTTCCAGAGAATCGCTACATAAATGTTTTAAATGTAGTCTAAGTCTTTTGTACACATAAGGCTAGTATTTAATTATATTTTGAAACCTTAGTTTGATAAGTTTCATGTAAGCTTCATTGTGATAGTGAAAAATCGGTTGCTGCTCCCGTAGACATAGGTAAATTGTTGAACCACATAAATCTAGTGTCTTTGATTGTTGCTTTTTGTTTATTCTCTTTGTGAGTATTTGCTGGTTCCGTATTATTCATCATTTAGTGCTTGCATTGCTTATTTCGTGATTGTTTCAAGTTTGTGTGAGGTCTTCCGTTGTGCACTCACACACAACAATAAATAAAAATAAGCAAAAATGCAATGGCGATGCAATAATAAAACCAAAGAGCTCAACAAATTAAAGGCACATCCACTTTAGGGCGAAGGGAACTATCATAATTAACAACAATTATGCAAACATTTGGAAGCACTTTGTGGTTCAACTCAATTGCTCCAAGTTTAATTAAGCATTTTACAAGCAAGTGGTAGTAAGGAAATGTGTCAAAACCAACATAAAAGGAGGTTTAGAAGAAACGATTCGCTTCATTTATTAATTTGTTATGAAAATTAAATTTAAAAGATTTGCATCTATTCATGTGTTCTATTTCAAAAAAAGAATCACTTTATTTATTTATTTTTTGTTATGAGACTTAAATTTTTAGCTAAGCTGTTTTGAGTTAAGTTTTGGGATTTTCATATTTTCTCTTTAGTAGTAGCTACAACTATTGTTCTACATCATTCACTTCTTACCCAAGTTCCGTACAATACACCAATAATTAATGTGTATTTCCCTATCAACCAGTCAATATATGCATATATAGCAATATTTGATGAGTGGATGGTGGTTTGTGTAACGCCTCGACCCCTTACGTGCCCTGAAGTGCTACTAATCCATTCATTTACCTGATAATCCACATTCTAATATCATTTATGCAGTGGAAAACATAACTATAATCTTCCAACAAATATAATACCAGAGTTTTCTAAATCTATCTACACATCATAATAAACCATGCTTCCACCTGTATTCACATATATACATATCTCCAAAACATAACCTACACTTCCAGTATTCACAACCATCCATTTCTCAAAAGACTTAAAATATAAAACATAAAACATAAAATTTATACATTCCCAAAAGTGTCATCAGAAATTATACCCTTTCTATTACTATATTCCAAAATGATATAACAACCTCGAGCCCTCTAAGCTCGATCTAGTGGAGGTCTTGAAAAAGGTAAGTTCATATTCGGGTGAGACACATCTCAGTAAAAGAAAAAACAATATATCAAAACAATGTGTGGCTAACATGAGGTTTGTATTATTCAACACTTGCAAATCATTAACATACTTTCTGAAATCATTTTTTGATCCTATTCAAACAAATGTAAGATATTTTACCCACGAGATTACCTAAGAATAGGGGCGATTACTAGCCCATACAAGTAGCACCCCTCTGCTCTGATATATTAGGTAACCCAAAGGTCATAACTAAAGCATACCAGGGCACTCACCTTACTCAGTAAGCCCTTCAGTGATAAATTAATCTCGCACTCACACAATTCATACCAAAAGTTTATCGGCAAAGGCTCCCAATAATAGGGAAATCTACCCACTCATACAAGTAGTTTCCCTCTGCCCTAACACGTTATGCAACCTATTGCTACACTTGATACAACCAGGGCACTTGTCTTTCTCTGCAAGCCCTCACGTGAAGAATTTGCCTCGCCGAAACGTAATACGTTCTACTAGCATAAATACTGATAATACCATAATACATTATTTTATTTGTCATTATTCTGTACTTCTCAACTATTCATGTTTTCATATTTTACTTTTCATTTCATTTCACTTTACGCGACTCTTTCCTATTTTACATTGTTCACATTTCACATTTCATTTCCATTTCATTTATTTCCATTTTCATTTCATTTCATTTCATTTCATACCCATCATCTTTCTGTTGTTTTACCTAGCATCTTTTAGCCGTTTTACCCAGCATTTTTTAGCCGTTTTACCCAGCATTTCTCAGCTGTTTTACCCAACATCTTTCAACTTTTTTACCCAACATTTTTTAGCTATTTTACCTAACATCTTTCAACTGTTTTACCCAATATCTTTCAACTATTTTACCTAACATTTTTCAGCTGTTTTACATGATTACATTAACACTCACATGCAGCATATTTCATATAACATTTTCATATTCAGTTCGTTTCCTGTATATCATGCATCTCATACTTATATCATATTTCCACACAGCATTCCTATTTACTCATGTCACACTATTTAGCAGTAAAATTCATACATTGCCTGAAAATAAGTCAACCCACATTTAACATTCATATACTATAAAAATACCTTTATTTTCTTACATAATTATTCTAAAAAATATTTCACTTTCATCAGTTCAATTTCACATATACTTATCTAATAAAACAACCCTAAGCTCATAAAGCATAATTTAAAGGATTGACATTTTAAATCTATACCGAAACATATGCACGTATATATAACACAATTCATTTTCCATTAAATTTATAAAATTTTTGGTTTAATATATATTTTTCCTCTTACCTGATTTCTTGAACTACACCTACACAGGGACCCCGAAAAGATACCTGCGGTGCTCACCCGTGCCCTAAAATAAAAATTCTAGTTCCATTCAATTAATCTTAAATAAAATATTATTTTAATATTCTCTAGGCTCATAAATTTTAAATCAATAATTGTACTCTCAAATATAACCAATTTACCTAATTTCCCAAATCTCACTCTCACTTTGGAGTGGGGCCTAGAAAACCCCAATTAGAAATTCACTCACACCACAATGACGACAATCGCAACTAGGACCATGTGGTGGTGCCCGATTGTCGATTTAAAGGCATATTTAAGGAAAATTGAAAAAATGGAAAAAAATTATCTTTCCCCAAGAGTAGTACTTAAGCAGCTCTAACGACAAATCCACTCCAGTAGAAATATTAGCGGCGGAACTAGGAATCCAACGACACCTTCTGTTTCTCAATTAGCTGCAAATATGTTGAGAAATTGAGAGAGAGAGAGAGAGAGACGAAGACGGAGGGAGGCTGGGCGTAGGAGTTCTTCAGAGGGGTGGCTGCCTTTGGATCTCCTGAAGGATAAGCCTTCAAGACATTACATATGTATCTATATATATATATATAATATAATATAATATAATATAATATTATTTAATTAATAATAATAAATAAATAACTAATTAATTAATCTTTTTATTTTTTAAAATTAAAATTAAAATTTTATTTATTCATTATTATTTATTTATTTTTATTTTTTTGGATCACTACATTCTCCCCTCAAGAAATTTCATCCTCGAAATTTTAATAACTAATCATCTTTTCACATCACTAAAATTTATCAACTCATGCAGTTTAGTACATATCACCAAATAAACTTCTATATCATCTAAAATTAAATACGATCATCATTATCTTAAACATAAATTCATACCTGTCCCCCTGACATTCTCTAGCTCAGGATGGATCAATGAGTAAACTCGTGTTAGACCACCTTTTCCAAATGGTATTGGTTGTTTTCCTCGATTCGGATTCTGTGCAGGCACAATAGGTAACGATTCCTGACAATTTTTCTTGAGATGCCTCGGTTTACTGCACCTGAAACAGGTAAAAGTCCTAAATCAGTGATTCACCCCTATGCCTCTTGTTACATGTTTGGCATACGGGGTAATATTGATTACCCTGATAACCAAGACCCACTGCATCTCTTCCTTTCTTCCCTGACCCTTGATTGACCTCAGCCCGGAAACTATGTGGTGCAGGCCTCTTCTTTTGCTTTGCAAGCTCTGTACTGCCCTGGATGCTCTTTTCCAACCCGAATCAACTAAATCTGAAAAATTATGAACCTGAAACCCCACCACTAGCTCATAAATTTTGCGCCTCGGGCATTTTTCAAATTTCCTGGCCTTTCTTACTTTATTAGAGATCAAAAACGAAGCAAAACACGACAATTCAACAAACTTGGCCACATATTCACTGATCGTCATATTTCCCTGTATCAGATTAGTAAATTCTTCAATTTTTTCCTCTCTGACAGATGAAGGAAAATACCTTTCAAAAAATAGCTCTTTGAATCTCTCCCACGTTAGAGCTATCTTTACCAATCTCTGTTCCTTTAGTAACTTAACAGAAAGCCACCGATGTTTTGCATCTCCGGTCATCTTAAAGGCAGCATAACGGACCTTCTGCTTGTCTGTGCAGTCGAGCACCTCCAATATCTCTTCTATCTGCTGAACCCAGTTCTCTGTATTCACCGGATCAAGTCCCCCCTCAAAAGTAGGAGGGTTCAACCTCATAAATTCCTTAATGCTACTGCCCTTATCCGCAGTTGGACAGTTTTGTTCCCTAAAATCCTTTCTCATTTCTGCCCTGACCTGCCGGGCTATACCTCTCAACATCACAGCGGTATCAATTTCCTCTTCACTGGAGATCTCTGAATCATCTTTTCCTTCTGCCACTACATCCTAATCTCTAGGATCCATCCTGAAAATAGGATAAAAAAGAGATAAAAATTCCATATCAAAACCTCAACAACACAATTATATAATTTAAATCCACTATACATCCAAATTCTTCATATAGGGATTAGTCTCACAACTCAGAAACAAAATCATCTAAGGTTTACTGTGACTTTTCTGAGGTCGTCGACTGCTTTAGAAAAATCACAGGAAATCGTTGACATATTTCTGCATCTAAACTACAAAACAAAATCCTATACTTTCTTGCACCAAACCTACTTCTCAACACCTAATCTAACCTATCCACCTAGTATCAGTATCCTAACTGTTTCCTATACTCTGGTATAAATCATCTCTAATATAATACTCTAACATTTTCATATCCAGGCGATGTGAAATTAATCACACTTCTAGCTGGACATGGCTCTGATACCATCTGTAACGCCCCGACCCCCTACGTGGCCCTGGAGTGCTACTAATCCATTCATTTACCTGATAATCTACATTCTAATATCATTTATGCAGCAGAAAACATAACTATAGTCTTCCAACAAATATAATACCAGAGTTTTCTAAATCTATCTACACACCATAATAAACCATGCTTCCACCTGTATTAACATATATACATATCTCTAAAACATAACCTACACTTCCAGTATTCACAACCATCCATTTCTCAAAAGACTTAAAACATAAAACATAAAACATAAAATATATAAATTCCTAAAAGTATCATCAGAAATTATACCCTTTCTATTACTATATTCCAAAATGATATAACAATCTCGAGCCCTCTAAGCTCGATCTCGTGGAGGTCTTGAAAAAGGTAAGTTCATATTCGGGTGAGACACATCTCAGTAAGGGAAGAAATAATATATTAAAACAGTGTGTGGCCAACATGAGGTTTGTACATAACATATTATTCATCACTTGCAAATCATTAACATACTTTCTGAAATCATTTTCTGATCCTATTCAAACACATGCAAGATATTTTACCCACGAGATTACCTAAGAATAGGGGCGATTACCCGTCCATACAAGGAGCACCCCTCTGCTCCGATACATTAGACAACCCAAAGGTTACAGCTAAAGCATACCAGGGCACTCACCTTACTTAGTAAGCCCTTAAGTGACAAATTAATTCCGTACTCACACAGTTCATACCAAAAGTTTACCGGCGAAGGCTCCTAAAAATAAGAAAATCTACTCGCTCATATAAATAGTTTCCCTTTGCCTTAGCACGTTATGCAACCTACTGCTACACATGATACAATCAGGGCACTCACCTTTCTCAACAAGTGCTCGGGTGAAGAGTTTGCCTCGCCCAAACGTAATACGTTCTATTAGCATAAATACTGATAATACCATAATACATTATTTTGTTTGTCATTATTCTGCATTTCTGAACTATTCATGTTTTCATCTTTTACTTTTCATTTCATCTCACTTTACGTGGCTCTTTCCCATTTTACATTGTTCATATTTCACATTTCATTTCCATTTCATTCATTTCCATTTCATTTCATTTCATATCCAGCATCTTTCAGCTGTTTTACTCAGCATCTTTAACTGTTTTACCCAACATCTTTCAATTGTTTTATCAAACGTTTTTCAACTGTTTTACCCAACATCTTTCAGCCGTTTTACCCAACATCTTTCAACTATTTTACCCAACATTTTTCAGTTGTTTTACATGATTGTATTAACACTCACATGCAGCATATTTCATATAACATTTTCATACTCAGTTCGTTTCCTGTATATCATGCATCTCATACATATATCATATTTGCATACAGCAATCCTAAAACAAAAGAAATGATATGAATTTAATTTCCCTAACACATGTGACATATTTTAAGTATGACATGAATACAAAAGAAAAATCACAAGCCTGAAAGTAATTTAACTCAAACTTTCAAGCTTATTTGCAGTTTCCTTGTCAATATCACAACCAAATTGAGGATGCGTCTGCACAAATCTCTATAAAAATGACAACTTATATATTGCGCTTGGAAATATTAATTTCATACTTTAATTTGGATATGAGTGAATTTAAATAAATTTTAATACAATTTTATATTTTATCTTATCAAAATGTAATACAAAAAATTCAAATTTATGATCTCTTCAAACATAACTAGTGGATTTAAGGACTTTCGTTTTTCTTTGTGTGCATATGTAAATTGATAGTGATTGTACCTTACATTTCAAACAACATAGCCACTTAATTAAGTTGTTTTGTAATTTTTTTTTTTAACATGGTTGACAACTATTTTTAATTTTTTTTAATAAATTTAATCATCTGTGAAAAGGGGGTGGTGCTTTGAAATAAACAAATATAAAAATGCTTGTGATTAAGTATTATTTAAAAAAAAAAAATATTTATAGTAATAATTTATTTGTGATTTCGTTCTTTTTCATTTTAAAAGGCAAGTAGATTTCAAGGGACAAATTGTTATTATTTTTTTTCCCGCTTAAAAGTGGCACGTCCTGCGGTGGCCGGATTGTGGTTTTAAGAACTAATTACTCTTCTCTCTCTCTGTCTCCGAATCCCTCGCCTGTTCGCAGTGACTAGGCCGCCGAGTCTCCTGCTCGCGCTGCGGTGGTGCTCCGCTTGATCTGGTGGTGCGCGGCGGTGCTCTGCTCTCTCCTCTCTCTCTCTCTCTCTCGTGCCTGTTGGCAGTGACCAACTAACAGACCTATGTGTCTGCTCTCATTTTTAAAGAATCGTTCATGTGTGGATAATCATCCATCCAAAAAATATACATAACAAATTTTTTTGGGTGATGAGATGATCAGAGGCCAAAAAGTTTGAAAATCTGTTGCTGCAAGGCCATAGAACTCGGTTGTTGCAACTCTCATGGCGACGACTTTACCCACTAATGCTACCACCACCACCACCACCACAAGCAACAGAACGACGACAACCGTCTCTTCCATGTTTCTAAAATCGGTAAGTTTTATGTTTTTCCACATCCAATATTTTCTGATGTTCCTGCAATTTCTTAGATTTTTCATTTTTTCTAATACCCCGTTTGCCTTTGTGTGTGCGTGTTCTGCATCAGGTGTATTTGCATGATTGGTGGCTGGTCAAAGCTAACAACAAAAGATTGGCTGTGGGAGGTTTTGCTTATAGAGGGTAAATTGTTTCCGTTCCTCCGTATTTCTTAATTAATCATTGGTGGGACAATAGTTCAAGAGTCGATCGGCTAATCTCATGTTGGAGGGTAAAAATCTCAAGAAGAAGTAGGGCAATATAGGAAAATACGTAAGTGTTTTTTTTTTTTTTTTCCCTTAAATGTTTTTAGTGTTTATATCGATTTCAATGAGGTTAGGGGCTAATAACATTCCATTTGCTGTTGATGTCCTTAAATCAAATGTAAGGCCGTGTTTGTTTAGACCTTGAAAGTTGAAAACAATGAAATACCCGGGTGACGTGGTCATTGAAGCTAGATTTCCTAAGCTTCTAGGGCTGTGTTTATTCTTACGTTAAACCATTGAATGGAAAAAAAGTTGTTGCTGGAAAATTTTGTCAGGAATTATTCTCTTGGAACAACTTCCCATGTTCTTTCCAGCCAATGCTCTCATTGTGGATTTTCATTGCTCTTTATTTTCCCAACTTCCATTAGTTTATGTTGATTTTTTAAAGAATATTTATTGGCTGTCCAGTTACTAGAGTCGAATTTTTTTTTTTCTGAGTCATTTTTTTGTTTAATCTGTGGGCTTTATTGCTGGGGAAGATTCTAAACTTGTGAAACTTGTTTTACCCGCTAATTTAGAAAGGATATTATAAATTTTCAGCACAAAAATTGATGTAAAAGGATCCTCTCATCTATTTTAAAATTTTACTATAAATATGAAATTGTCATTTGCAACAACTGTTTTGGTGCACATATAAAGGGAAATTAAATTCAGTAGTTCATCTTTATAAAAGCGCCTAGAACTAATATGGCTAGGGCTCCCTAGGGAATCTTATCATTCTTATGGATGCTTTGTTTTTTTAAAAATGTTTCACGATTATGTGCCACCCTCAATCTTTGTGTTTCCTCATGGCCCCTATGTTTTGTTTGACTTGATCATCCATCACATTTGTAAATCTGTTAGTTTTACTTATTTTTTATGTTTGTCTTTTACATATGATAATTGTATTGTTGCTGAGGTGACCTGGATACTTGACCTGTGTTTTTGCTGGGTATGCATATTGGCTTTAATAGCTTCTCTACCAGCTGTGTTTTAACGTAAATAATTATTGGATTCATTTTTTTGATATGAAATGGGATTATTGTTATCAATTTGCAGGAGTCAAGGAATAAGGGGATTTTACTCTGCAGCGATTGCCAAGAGACATGATGCCACCACTCTTGAGACAATAGATGGCGTCACAATTGTGATAAGTGGTTTAATAAACAGGTCTCGGACATATCAAAATGGTTTTCCATCTGAGGTATATATGCAATTCTTTTTGTTACATTTTCTCCCCCTATATGGTCACCTAGACTACTTGGGGTGCTATGTTTTGGTTTCACAATCTAAATGCAATTAAGAGAAACAGTGACACAGTGATATACTTTTTTTCATAATTCCCATTTTGTTTTGATAGAATTCATTATTGCAATAAAGCTTTGATTTGTATTGATGTGAATGTAGATAGATCTTCAAAATGTAAAAAAAAAAAAGGGGGAAAGAAATTTGTTCTTAAGCAAATTCTACAAAAGTACTGCTGCGATACTACCAAAGGATGCGTTAATTTTATGGGCTAAGAGTGGCTTCTTTTGTCAAGGACTCTAGTCCATGTTTGGTGCAACAAAACTTAGGGATTGGACAGGTTTTTTTTTTTTTTTTTTTTTGGGGGGGGGGGGGGTGTGTGGGGGTCCTTAGCCATTTACATGGGTTAGAGCTGCCTGGTCCCCTCCACCAGACAGCTCAGGCTAAGGAGTTTGGTTGGTATAAAAATAAAAAAAATAAAAGAGAATTATATTCATCCTTAGCTTATCCTTTATAGATGGAACAGCAAACTTGGTAAGGATAACTATCTTAGCTTGTTCAGTGCAATTCTATTTAGACCAGTCTAGTACTCTGTTGGGATGTAAGGCAGATCTGGAGGAGGAGGGGCAGAAATTAAATCCACCCCACCTACTTCCTCAAATCCACCTTAGGGCATTATTTATATCCCTATACTCGCCTAATTAGGGGATCTACCCCCCTGCCAGGATTCCAAATCTGCCCCACCAACTATAAAAAACATACAAAATTTTGAAAAGAAAAAAACAATTCCTATGCCTTCATATTATGAAAATAACATATATTATTAAACCATAAATAAATACACACATCCATTACCACCCACACCCACATGCATACATACATTTGTTTGCTTATTTGTCTATTTTCAGGGTGGGAAAATACATTTCCCACTTATGGCCCCGAATCTGCCTCCGGCTATGAAATCTGTCCCTATTGCTGCCCTTAAACTGTTTAGGAACTGCCAAATCCGCCCCTACATACATTTGTTTGCTTATTTGTTTATTTACATGGTGGGAAAATACATTTCCCACTTATTGCCCTGAATCTGCCCCCAGTTATGAAATCTGTCCCTACTACTGCCCTTAATCCGTCTAGGAACTACCAAATCCGCCCCTATAGGGATGGATTGAAGCGGGATATCCACCAACCTGAATTCATTTACATTCCTTGCCCTCAGTCTTGCCAAACAAATGCATCCAAAAGGTCTGGTGTACACATTGATTGTGTTTGCATATATACATTAAAGTCAACAAATAATGGCCATCTGACCAATACAAAATTTGTAATTGGTTCTATGGTTGAAAGGAGCATCTGTGTGTGAGTTTGAGTGTATAAATTTTTCCTGTTAGTAAAGTCCCAATTTTAATTCTTATTGAGAACAGATTTGCATTCCTTTCCTTCTTGGATTTCCATTCCACTGGGAAACATACGCTTGTCAATGTCTTGGGGAAGAGTCTACCAACAGATGTGATTCATCAAAAACTGCGTTTGATGAGTTTAAGATGTCTCCAGGCGGTAGTGAGGAAAAGTTCCGACCAGTTTCTTTTTGTGATCTTCCAGTGACTCGGATACATGATCTTTGTATGTCCACTACAGATTCTGAGAATTGTCTGCAAACAAGGAAAATTTTTAATGAGATGTTGGGAAAATTCAGTGGCAATACAGCCAAGCATACTGGAGCATCGATTTATTCAAACAAGGAAAGTATTAGTCCAGCAACTGGGAATCCTGTGCGGAGTGAAACTCCAGTTAACTGTAAGCAGGCAAAGGTTAAGCAGAAGTGCAAAGTTGGTGATCAAATCCTAGATACGAAGAAGACACACTCAGAAGAATTTGATAAAATCGTTTCTCGATCTATGAAGAGTGTAGAAATCACTAGCGTGACCAAAGGTGTTTTCACAAGAAGCATGACTAGGTTGAGGAATTCAAGAAATATGGCAGCTGATCGTGTTTTATCTAACTCTTTAATGAAGCATGGAACTAGTATTCAGGCTTCTTCACCAAAAGCCAGTGGAAAGCAGCGAGGAAGCATGATAATTGGTTCTTTTAAACGTGAACCATTTAACAAGATTATCAAAAAAAAGAAGGCATGAGGCTGAAGAATCTGGAAAAAGACAAGAACTATGAGGGGCTTTTGCAACCAATTCTTGCTGTAACCGAAAACTTATGGTGTAGTTTAATGGATTTTGGTCCTGTAATGAATGCTGCAAATAATGAAAGTATGTGTAAGGCTAATTTTGGGTGAAGTTTAGGTAGTTTGCCTTTGTTGTATTGTCGTCTTCATTTATTGGTTCTTTTGATTTTCTAGTTTGCTTCTACACAAAATATATGTCTTCTCATCAGTTGTAACTTGTAAGACTGAAAAGACTTGGGGCTTAGTTTATGTTTCCACTCATGTTTTGCGTAACATTCAAGCTCTGTTATTTAAACAGAAAAATGCTGCAAATATTGGTGTGGTTTACTTATTTACTCATGTCTTACTCTTCAGATGATTTCTTCGACTTTTAAGATTTATATTATCAAGGTTGTTGATTTTTTATTTCCTTCCATCTGGCTTTTGGATTTTTTAATTATGGTGTTTTTGAAAGTTCTTTTAGTTTTTGCCTGAGCATATTCTCTCTTATTTAATGTGTTGCCCATCTAATTCAGATACGATCTAGAATCTTGCTTTTTTAATATGGTAAATTGTTGCACAAGACTCTAAAGTTTGGTTGAATTGTACTTTACTCGGATGTTTAAATTGTGACAATTTGATTCTTAATTTTTCAATTTTAGCTTTGATGAGGTTTCTGTGCAGGCACTTAGTTTATCTTGAAAATGAAATTTCATGACTCAAATTGTCCCAATTTAAAATCCTGGGAGGAAGTGCAATTCAGTCAAACTTTAGTGTAATTTACTTTTTTAATAAACAGAGTGCATTTCTTTAATGTGTAAAAGAGCAAAAAGCCAGGATGTTCTCATGTGAGAGCTTATTCCTACAGGAAGACCATAGAGCCGTCTTCGTTGTCTCTTTCCACTCCCTCCCCCTCTCTCACTTCTGATCCTATCTTCTCTTCCTCTTCTTTCTACTCTTATATTTATTAATCTATGCCTTATTTCTTTGTCTCCATTCTCTCTGTTATTTTGATTGAGATGATCCATATGTGGATGTTCCAAAGGCGGGTTAGGGATTATGATGAAGGCAGTGATGGGGCTCAGTGTGCCTGAGATACTGGCAATTTTGGGAGATTGGTGTTTGATTAAGTTTGCAGGGGTTGGAGCTTTGGTCAGTAATTGCTAGTTATTTGAGTTTTAGGCAACGGGGTTCCAAAACAGGCTAACACCACTGCAACAGGGTGCTGAGAAGGGGCATTAGTTTACATATAGCAGTGGCTGTGCTGACGTGCTCTCATTGCTCTGTGATGTGCTGATACCAAAGGTATCATGAACTGTGATCACTGTGGGAGTTCCCATCCCAAGGTTGGACTAAAATTTTCCCAGCAGTTCTGTTTTGACAGGACTGGCGGAGATGGCAACCATGCAACATAGGACCTGAATTTTAAGAACTAAGATTAATTGAAAAGGGAGAAGTACTGTTCTTAGTGCATCAGGGTTATGCTTTATTATCATTTTCCACTTACTTTACTAAATTCTACTTCTAGGGGTTGTTGGGATACTAAGGGTGAGCCTTGACCTAAAGATGGAGTTGTTACACATTACACTCAAGTCGGAAGGTCACAGATTCAAGTCATGAGAACAGCCTCCAATTATAGAGGTCAGGCTGCACATAGGGCTGTAAACGAGCTGAGCCAAGCCGAGCTTCAGCATGTTCAAGCTCGGCTCAGCAGAGGAAATGGTAGGCTCGGGCTTGGGCTTGGCTTGGTATAAGCTCAGAAAGTTGGGCTCCAGCTTGGCTTGGAATATATCTTATAGGCTCAGGCTTGGCTTGGTTTTAACCAAACCCAAACTGTTCTCCTACTTTTAAATAAAGGTTAACATATGAAAATTATATTCAAACCTGTTTGGTGGGTTTAGTAGATGAAACTAAAGCTAAGCCCCTTAAGGGAAATTACCCAAGTAGGCTTACAAAGAAGCAGGCTCACAAGGGAAGGCAAAATGCCAATATGGATGAGTACATCTGGCTGACTGTTGGGTGTTGCATTTATAAGCAGCAGAGTGGTTGACCTTCTTTTGTATTTCCGATGTGAGACAAGTCTAGCTCCCAAGCATGCAGCTCTCTAGCCACCCTTCTTCCACTTCAACTCTCAATTTCCATTTCCCACATCGGAAGATGGAAATCTCAGCCAAATTAACTACTAAAATAAGTAAAATATTTTGTAAATATTAAAACTTAAATTGAGCTCACTACTGAGCCTAGTCGAGCCTGTTCACGAGCTGAGCCCATGTTTAAACGAGTCTGAAAACTGGGCTTGAGAATTGTTCATTTAGATAATAAACGAGCCTGAACGAGCTCTTACTGAGCTGAGCTCCCCGGCTGCTTGTGAGCAGCTTGGTTTGTTTGCAGCCCCAGCTGCACACATCATGCCCTGTCTAGACCCTTGATTTAATGTGGGAGCTTTGGCACCGAGTGCTGTATTTGTTTATTTTAGGGGTTGTTAGGGCTTAGGAGACTATTATATTGCAAATGCCTATTGTCAGGAGTTTATGTAACCTCTGGGAAAAAATTGGGATATTTGCTTGTTTGGAATTCAACTATATTTGTTCATGCTCATGGCTAACCTAAACATGGCATTTGGTTTGTGGAATCTAAGATGTACCTTTTTGAAATGACATATTTCAGGAATCCTTTTTCTGAGAATGAGATGTCTACCTCATGGAAATACTTTTGTTTGTTTTATGTTATTCTGAGGAGTGTGATGTCATTTTCTGGCCCCAAGGCAGCATATAATTATACATTGGCATCATTTTTGGTTGGCATTTTCATTGCCACGTAATGGAAGGTAATGCTCTAGTATTTGCTAAAAAGCAAGAAAAATACTTCCAAGATGCTTATTATATAATATGTTGTCCTTGAAGCTCCTCTTTACCTTTGTTTATTGAAGGAGAAGGGCCTGCTTCAGGTTTCCATCAAAAGATTTTTCTCAATGGTCTCACAACCAATGACCAATGGGGATATTGAAGTAAGTTGGTCAGATCTTCTGTCAGTGGGGCTTTTTAGATCCACTTTTTCTAAGACAAAATATTCTTCTCATAAGTTTCTGATCCAGATAGTTTTAGTCTGAAGCTTGATTTCCTATTGGTCATCTATAGGATTCAGGCAGAGGTTTCATGATTTATTGACCTTTTGTCTCTGCCAAATTGAGGATAAGCTTGCTATGAGGTTAGTATTTTGGAAATTGACCTCCTTTATGCATGTGCTTATTTTTCAATCTACTCATGCTACTCTTGCTGGCCGTTCTAGCATATGAATCTGATCATCCACTGATCAATTCATGGAGTTAGACTCTGAATCGCCTGCCCCAAGCAGAAATTTGAGGTTGCTTAATGAAAATTTACCGCCAGTTATGACAGCAAGATTGGTGATTTTCTCTTGGTAAGACATTCAATTTCTTTCTGTTACAGCTGGTGTACATTGGCCATTGGGATTTGGTGTACTGTGGAAGCAAAAATTGAATGCCATACCATAGAAGCAGAAAATGGATCTCTTCTACCTATTAGGAGAAAATGGTATTTTCAGATTTACAAAGAAGTCTTTAACTCCTTCAATGGAATTTAGGGTCCGTTTAGTTGCGGAAAACATTTTCCCTTTTCCAATTTTTAATTTTCCAAAGAATTATAAAAATTTTAACTTATTTTTTAATTTTTCAAGATTCATATTTAAAAAATGGAAAATAAAGACTTTGTTTAAATGTGCAAAATAATTTTTCACTTTTTATTTATAGATTTCAAAACAATCACAAAAAAAGACAACTTGTTTTCTAGTTTTTCAAAATTTATATCAGTCAATACCTTCATGGATTTTTAGGTAATTTGGATTTGTGTGCATTTAGAAGAAACTATATACATAACTCACACAAATTAAAGTATTAGATCCAAATCCCATTCTCTAATGCACAAAGTAGGAGTCAGAAATCTAGAAAAATAATGAAAAGATGTTTTCCAACTTTTATATATAGAGTTGAAAAATTGGAGAACAAGGTGGCACTCTTGTGATTATTTGAAAAATTAAAAATAAAAGATGAAATTATTTCAACGAGCAAATAGTGTCAAAGTTATTTATTGTTGTTCATTTATTTCATTCAAATGTTGTATCTATTTCATTCAAACGTAGTTAAAATGAAAAATTAGCTAACTTTTTTTGTAATTTTTTTGGAAGACTGAAATGGAAAATGAGATTTGTTGAGTGTTTTCCACAACTAGACAGGCCCTTAATTTTTTAGTTTTCAACTTATATTTTTCTGACAAAACCTTTGGGATTAAAACTGGGATTATAGCTTAAGAATAGTATTTTTGTTGTTATTAGCTTTGTCGTTGTTTTTGTCTTATCAGTACTTCATTTCTTCTTCTGATGATAAAAAGTTTTTTGATTTTTTCCCCTCCTTATTTTGGGGGCTGACATCCTTTGCTCTGTTTAACACTTGAACTGGATTTCAGTCTCGAGGGGCAAATTCGGTTTCAAGTCTAATGATGATGATATGCTAATTGATTTTTGTTCATCATAAAATTATTTAAAAATTTGTTTCTATCATTCAGTATGTTTAAGTATCACATTAAGTTCTTTTCCCCAAAAAAAGTGTGACATTAAGCTTTGTTATGTCTTTTGTTCCTTTAATATGCAGCATATAAGATTTGTGGACAGTTTCTTTTCCAGGACTTATTCACTGGATTGGAGCAACCCTTGACCTGATGGTAAGGGTGTTACACTCAAACGGGCTGAGGCTGCATAAATCATGCCCTCCCTAGACCTCTCTTATATGGTGTAGGAGCTTTGTGGTCTCAAATTAGTAGAAACGGGATATTAGTTGATTCCATACGCTCACAACCTAAAAGATACTCTTTCTCTCACTCTCACCTCCTCCCTCTGTGTTTATCAAAATCAAGGTGACAAGGTTATGCTGTATTCAATGCTGGTAAGATGAGTTCAAATGCTTTCTCTATCTTCTCTGACCAAGGCTGCGCTCTCTCTCTAGTCGATATCTTCTACATTCATGGTAGCAACAATGGCTCTTGCTCTGCGACCAAATTCCATTCATCAGCCATTTCCTCTCTCCTTTCTCTCATTCTATTTCTTGCTTCTGAGAAAATCTTGAATCTTTTCCACCATGTGAATTTTCAGTTTCTCCTCCGAATTCTCCTCATTACTTCACACCACCAACCCAAGGAGACCACCCTCCAATTTCTGACCATCTATGCCCATTTTTGCCAGCCCTCCCAACTTCTACTAATAAATTGACCTTGTGAGGTATATGTTCTCCATCAACGCCAGTGTATGCCTTCAGACTTTGAAGGGGTGGATAGAATTCTGGTAGATGATAGATGATGGTGATGAGGCTGACATGATTTGATGCTGCTGTTGAGTTCTTTGCATTTATGGGATTAATTTAGATGTCCTGAAAGGGAAAATGTAGCAAGCTTCTTGCAAGCTGGGAGTAAGTAGCACAATTCAATTGTAGTAGGATATTTTTTTAACGTCCTGTGCACAAGCAGTCATCCTGGGTGGAGTTTGCTGAAGCTTTTTGTTCATACAATGCTGTTAAGAATTTGTACGATCAACCAGAAGTCCCTTTTGATAGTTATAATCTTCCTGCAGCATTGCCCACTTCTCGTTATGGTGTAAAGAGAAATAAGATGTCAACTTACCAAGATGAGCTTTTGTTGGCAGATGTTGTAGTTGAAAAGAAATTCATTTATCTGTATTTTCAAATTTATTCAAGTTGGATTGGGGAGCATAGGTTAAGGCATTTGCTTGGTTGGCTGTTCGTGTTAAGGCTTGATATACATTGTTGGCCCACAACCTCATGGCTTAAGCTTTTAGGTAAAGTGTTAATCTAACATGGTATCAGAGCTGATTGCCATGTCCTGAGTCCTAGTCTTGTTGCCCGTGTTTAATGTAAGTTTGTTGAAAATAATTAGTGTCCCTAATATGGGTGTTACTCATTGTTTTGTTGTCTCTCTATGTGCTGTTGGGCTGCACGTGCGAGGTAGTGTTAAAGCTTGATTTACATTGTTGGTCCACAACCTAATAGCTTAAGCTTTTAGATAAAGTGGTAATCTAACAGTTCTTAATAGAGTCCATCCTTCTACTGAAGAGTAGGAGGTCTTTGAAGGCATTATCTCCGGATGTTTGTTTCTTGTGTTTTGATAGCTCAGAATCTGCTTTGCATATATTTTAGTGTTGCCCTTTCTCTTGGAGAATCTGGAATAATATATTTGCTGTTTTTGGGGAGGATTGGGTTTGCTTGGATTTAGTCGAGAAATTATTACGTCTGTTTTACAGGTTTTTGGAAATGGTATAGTCTTGAGGACTTGCAGCATCTTTGCAGTTTTATGGGGAATTTGGATGGAAAGGAATGCTTTTATCCTTTTCAAAAAGAGGAATCCTAGTTGGCTTTGTGATAGGATTTAGTGCTTGGCTTCTCTCTGGTAGTTTGCAGCTGGCAGTTTCAAAGGGGCGTTCTCTGAGCTTCAAAGAGATTGGGAGGCAGTTTTATTTTGACCGTTTTTTATTTTCATAGGGGGATCTTTTTCTCCTATTTGTACATTCTTTCCTCTCCAATGAATTTATCTTCTTTTTCTAGTTGAAAATAATTTCAAACTTTTTATCCAAATCCATACAAATCCAAGTCTGAGGCTCAAATTCTGAACTTCCAAACACGGGGTCAGTTACTATTGCCATTCTGTGTATGTCAAGACCTCTGGACTTTTAGCAATATGTCAAACGAGTCAATGGTAACTTCTTTGGCGATATAGGGTAATTGATCACTGAACATGGTTCATGAGGCGACATTGACATAGTGCTTTCATTTATGTTAAAAAGATATGACTGCACTTCTACCCATGCTGGTTTTATACACTTTAGCATTGATAGATTCCAATTTCCTGGGTAATAGTCATATTATGTGGTTGGATTTGATCCTGAAATTGCTCAGTGAAGTTATTCTCCCATGGAGTTTAGCATGACTTTGATGGTTGACATGGATGGATTTTGTTTTGTTTTTTTGTTTTTGTCCATATTTGTTTTAAATCTGAAGGTTCTTTCAGCAGTTCCTGTTATCCTTTTCTGAACCAGGTGTCTTGCTATTTTCCATATACTGGGATTTATGTTGCTAACATCTGTGGTTCTATTGCAATTTTGGTTGTTGTGCCACTCAGAGGATGCATTTGGAAGGTCAAGATGATAAATTCTTTCAATCTCTTTATGTTTTATTTTCAACTGTATTTTTACTCATTTCTTTTCAATTCGACAGATTGCGCAGCCTCTGAGGCAGTGGGGTTTATGGCTTTCTCTAATTTACTTAAAAAATGCAGCTTCTCTGACTGAAGAAGTTCTAGGGCATTCTTGGGACAGGGTATTGTGAATGACAATGTTTATCTTTGAATCAAGGTTTTATATTATGGCTTCCACTAACATTCGAAGATAACTTTAATGTAAAGATCAAAAGAAATGTTTGGTAGAAAGAAAGTAATATCAGCTTAGATGGGAAGAGCGTTACAAAAGAGATCCAGCTAATGATACATTGAGCTTGTTTGAACCATTGCATACCTTTTAACCTTCAATAGAATGAACCATGTACTAGTACAATTAGAATTAGGTGTGTGGTTTGTTTGAATACATTTCTTGTGTGCCAAAGATCATGTACAGGAACCAAGGCCAGCTTGTTGATGATTGCAGAATGGGTATTTTCAAGAAAAGACAGCCAAGAGAATTCTACATCCCAGCCTGTAAAGCTTCTTGGGACTTTTATATGAAAGTTGAGATCCTTGCAGTTAACATCTTTTGTAAAATCTCGGGAAATAGATACTCTCTACTTTCAGGCCATTATTTACAGAAGCCACGACACGATCCATCCTTTTTTCATATGGGCAATCTGTCAAGAGTAGCCAACCTGTTAGGGATGGCAAGCTCCCTCATTAGTTTAAACTTGCATGAATTTTCACGTCTTGAATCTATCATCCCAATTGTTGTATACTTTTAATTTTCAATAATAAAAGATTCTTTAAGACAAATTTTATTTGGAGGCTTTTGAATCTCAAATTTTAATAATATTCCACTCATATTTTGTTGGAATGACTGTATTGCTTCCCTTGGTTGATGAAATATTTGATAATTTTTTTTTCTAAGGTTTATAGCTTTTAAAATAATATCAAAATTTGATTGCAAGGCGAAACTATGTAATTTAGATGCTTAACACGGGTCCAAAAATAAGTTTGATTTTTATATAGTTCTTTATGTGCAACCTATGGGTGTTTAAAGAATGGACTCATTCATCATTTATCTTTTACCTCGTTTTAAACTTAATTATGTGAATGGGGGTGTTGGGAATTTGAACTCTTGAGCCATTAGGTTAGAAAGACTTTGATACTGCATTAATGACTCACTCTGTTAGGATCGGAGGAGCCCATGGGTGGGCTTGATACATATGGGTGAATACCGACTTGATCTAAAAGTTTAAACCTATTGAGTTGTGAGTTCAATCATGTATATAAGCATTCATTATCCACTCTAAAAAGCTCACAAGTAGAATTCTCAACACACTCAGTCTCAATACTATGTCATTCCTAAGGCTACGTTTGTTTTGTTGATTACCTATTTTTTGGAATAAATTTGTTTTAATAGGTTAATTATAATTAGTTATATACAAAATTATGTTGTTACTATAAAATAAATAATAGTGTAAAATATTTTACAAGTTCATAATAAAAAATAGATAAGAAATAACTATTTTTAAAATTTATTATGGAAATGCCTACTCCTTTCATAATGCATGTCGAATGAAATAATTAAGAATATATGAAAAGTAATTATTCACTTTATTTTTAAAATTTTAATTATATTTCATCTTATTTTAAGAATAGTTATTTGTTGAGTTGCAAGTATTAATAGGTTTCTAAGCAAGTTGAGATGAACTTGGGCGCATGGTAGTCATATTGTTGCAAGATTGATTGGCCAGAGAGAAAGTAGTGGAAAGTAAAAGGAATTTTTTTTTTTTTAAAGTGAAAATTAAGATGGAAAATTAAAGGAAAAGGCAGAATGCAACTATTGATCTTAATGTTTCATATTGCAAACCGTGTCAAAAGATGCACACAACAGGCTTTGTATAGGCTATCCTCCCGAAAACTAAATAAAAAATCCAAAAGATATTTGGATTAGTGTCATGCAATTCATTATTAGCAACTAAGGTGTAGTTAGAAGTGGGATAATCCTTCCACTTAACCACATATCACGTGTAACTACCGTGGGTAAAAGTGACATTGTCATCCTAAGAGATTAAAAAATAGAATAGTGTTCATAAAAAGGAAACTATTCCTCTTAAGAGTGATAGGACATTTATAAAATAAAAATCAATAAACTTAAACATAAATAAAAATACAAATATAAACACGATGCCGTGACTCGAGATATAGATATCTCACTTTCTTTAATGAGCTTCAAGTTCTTTGCGACTTTTTGGCTTAACCCATGAATTGGTGTTGCAAAAATCCTCAAGATTTATTTTTCTGAAGATACAACAGTTCAATTTGAATCGCATGACTCTTTCTAATTCTGTACAAATGGAAGAATTCAAAGTTGCAAAAAAAAAAAATAAAAAAAAAATGCACACACATACTTTTTTGCTTATCAAACTCTCTAAACTTAAAAGAATGATGACATTGTGACGCCCCAAACCCACCAAGTGGGGCCCGGGTGCCACGTGTTCCAATCACCTATATATGATACCATAATTAAAATGCACACAACGAAACATAAATAAATAATCTCAAATAAATATCAGAATTCTATATAACAACTCAAAAACGAATGCTACAACATCCAAATATTCGTATCCACAACCAGCATTTAAAACATAACCCAGTACAAGTATATATTTGTATATATATCAGTATCTCACAATACCCCAAAAAGAAACTTACAAAAACAGTCCCAACTTAGGCCTTTAAACCCGATCTCCAGAAGAACCTGAATAGTTGTTAATCCACTAGGGTGAGACATTTTTCAGTAAGGGTGGAATAAATTATAACAGTGTGTGACAAATGAGTTTTAATATTTATATAACAAAATAAACTTCTTCTCATACAATATCAATAATAACTGAGAAAACATATCATTAATAACATCTCTGACATCTGATATCATACACCCATTCAATATGCACAAGTACATAATTTTTAGGCAGACGAAAGTCCCCGAGATAGGGAAGATTACCCGCCCATATAAGTAACTTCCCTCTACTCTGGTACTAAAAAGCTACCTACCAGAGCACTCACCTTACTCAGTAAGCCCTCAGGTGAAGAATTACTTCGCCGCCAGTATACACATCTTAATTATTTTAAAGGCGAAAGTTTTCGAGGATCGGGATGTCTACTCGCCCATACAAGTAGCATCCCTTTACACTGATACTAAGAAACTACCTAACAAAGCACTCGCCTTTCTCAGCAAGCCACCGGTAGTATGTTTACCTCGCCACATGCACACACATGCATTCACAATATGTTATACCATTTTTATTATGCTATAATTAAATTCATATGCACTACACATCCACACAGGAATCATGCAACTTATACTTCGTCTTCCAATGTCCTTAGTACGTGGCTCACACAGGCACCTACGTACTTCTTGTAGACATCCTATTTTTGCCCTAACCAAATAGAACAAAGGAGTCCCTTCTCATTATATTATTATTATTATTACCTTATTTTTATTATTATTATTTTCTTATAATTATTTATATTATTTATTATTGTTCATTACTAGTATTATAATTAGTGTTACCTTACTATTATTTTGGGTATATTTTTTAATTTTTATTTATTTATTTATTATTATTATTATTTTCCTATATTATTAGTATTTTACTATTATTTTGATAGTATTTTTATCATTATTATTATTATTTTTCATTTTTTATTACCAGTACTTTTATTATCTTTATTTTATTTTTACTTTACTATAATTATTTTTGTTTTCCATTTATTTTATTGTTATTATTTTTTGATATATTATTATTATTATTATTATTATTATTACTTTTTGTATTATTTTTATTAGTATTATTATTATTTTACTGATAATATCTTTATTATTTTTATTTTTACTATAATTATTTATTACTATTTACTATTTAGTAGTATTATTATTATTATTACCTTATTGGTATTTATATTATTATGATTATTATTATTAATATTATTTCCTTTTTCATTATTACCATAAGAATAAAAGCATAAAAAAAAAAAGGAGAAAAAGAAAAATAAAATCAAGAAAGGAAATTTTGTTAGGGTTTTCAAAAAAAATTCTTTTATAAGGTGGGGGCTGCGCGTAGCACAGTAGAGGCCGGAAACCAAAGAAATTTTTTTCCTTTTCTTCATCTCTCTCTCACGCGGATACTCTCATCTCCAGCAACCACCCCAAAGACCCTGCTCACGGCCGAACGGCCTCACGGCTGCCGGAATCATCACTCACCCTCTCCATCTCTCTCTTTCTGTTTTTCTTAGTTTTCCCGTCTCTCTCTAACTTATCTCTCATCTCAGTGTTTTCGTAAACTCCGGCTCGTTTCAGCATCTCAGTTCTCAGTGCTCGTCTTCTCCGACGTTCCCATATTAGCCCATCTCTCTGGCTTTGTCTGTCTGTTCGTGCTCCGTTTCCGGCGATCTATTTACTCCCATCCATTGTCTCCGGCATCTCTCAGCTCAGACTCACGTCCGTCCGTCACAGCCACCCGAGACCTCTCTAGCAGCACGCCTCTGTCCCGAGAATACAGCAAACTCTCTTCACGCCGCCAGCAGCGGCGGCCACCAGCAGCGGCGGCCACCAGCACCAGCTCCAGCTCCAGCCGAGGCTGTCTCCGGCCTCTCTAGCAGCCACGACCAGCTCCCACTCCAAAAGAACCATCATCCTCAGCTCCACAACTCACCCGCAACTCCAGCCATCATCCTCGCAGCCTCCGGCCACCGCTGCAACGCCGGCCACCCTTGCTCCCGGCAAGACCCCCAGCAGCGGCGACTCCACTGCTACAACACTAGCAACCCTCCGGTGAGCATCTCTGCAAATCCCTTAACCAGTTTCCTGCCCCCTCTGCTGTAACTGCACACACACACTCGTGAATATATATATATGGATTCAGTTTTGCAATTTATGACATAAAGTTTAAGTCTTTTAGTTTTTATTTTTATTATTATTATTTTTTTTTACATGCTGTGTATACTTTTATTTATTTAAGTTTTCTTATGATGTGTTTATTTTGTTTTATTTGTTAAAACTATACCTGTTAGATAATTAATATAGTAATATTGTTTTAATTTTTAAATGGTAAATACTAATTAATTTTATTCTTCTTATGGCAGGATTTTTGTTCACATTCAAAATTTAATTATTTTTGTTTATGCATGGAAAATACTAATTAATCTTATTCTTCTTATTGCAGGATTTTTGTTCATATTCAAATTTTAATTATTTTTGTTTATGCATGGAAAATGCTAATTGAGTCTAGTCTTTTATTGCGGGGCTTTTCTTCTTTTTATGATAATATTTATATAGGTATATCTGACATCAATTTTTTCAGGATTTTCTTCCCTTGTGTAAGAATTTTTATTCAGGTTTTACATACACATATCTAATGTTATTATTTTGGTTGTTATTGGTAGTGTTTTAATATTTAAAATTTAGGTTTAAAGTTTCATTGCCTTTATTGTGTATATTACTCAATATTATTGTCGTAGGTTTTGGATTATATCATTTAATTTTTATTTTTATTTATTTATTTATTTATTTTATAGCTATTGTTGTATATTTGTTTAAAGTACTTGTATTATCGTTGTTTTCATTGTAATATACTTATTTTTATTGTTACATATTATTTAGGGTGTTTGTTTTATTGTGTAGACATTATTTAGGCTTTTTGATGTATTTAGGATATTTATCATATTTATTGTTTATAGGATATTTAGGGATTTTGTGTATTATTGTTTAGGATTGTAACATTTACGCATGTTCATGATTCTTGACTATTTACATTATTTTCATGATATTATCTTTTAAGGTTTTGATTATTGTTTTAGGTTAGAGTTTTGACTATTTTACGTTATTAGGGTTTTGAGTAGTGCTTTATTTAATCTGTCCCTGTACTGTTATTGTGTACTAATTTTGGGGATTCCATACCATTGAATATTGATCTTAAGGGTTTCCATAAAATGTATATTACTTCTTTGGCTTTTATATGGTTTGGGAGAATTTGATTTATTTTCCATATTTATGTACAACATTTCCATATTAAGGTATATTAATATTTTAGAGTTTGTGCATATTTTATAGATTCATGATGTGAATTATTGTCCATAATCTCATTCTATCTCCTCACATGTTTATAAAAAGTACATAATTTTTAGGGTTTGATTATTTCCATTCTAGAGTATATCATTAGGGTTTGATTATTAATACTTGGGGTTTTATCATTAAAAATTTGACTATTATGATATATAATATTTACGTGTTATGATTTATATTTTAAGTAGTATATTATTTTTTGTTATTAGCTATTTGAAATTTTTGTAAAATATAGAAAATAATAAAAAATAGAAAATTAGGAGAAAATTCTAAAAAATATTTTTGATTTATTATTTCAAAATACAGTAAAAATATGAAAAAAATAAAAAATCAGAAAAATAGAAGAAGGTAAGGAAAATACTTTGAAACTTAAAAATATTTTTTAGTTCCAAAAACCTTCCAACTAGTATTTTAATACTTAGAAAAACCCTAGAAAATTTTCAAAATTTGGAAGTGTATTTTGTAAATTATTTTCGATTTTATCCCTATGATTTAATTGCGGGGGGTATTAGCCTTTGGGCTTCATGTACCTTAAGCTCTGAGGGAATATATGTATATATTTATTTATTTTTTATAGGTATTTATAAATTCATAAAAAGGAGTAATTTAAAGACTTATTAGATTAACTTAGGGATAATTTCAAATTAATTAGGTACCGTTCGTAAGAACGGGCGCGTAGGGGGTGCTTGTACCTTTCCCTCGCGTAACCGAACTCCCAACCCCAACTCTGGTAATGTAGACCGATTCTACCCCTAACGGGGTAGTAATCATGTGTTCTAACCGCACAAAAGGTTAGTTGCGACTCCGACCTTTTCCATGATTTTTCCTGAAAAATTAAAATTGATTTTAATTTCGCCGCCCGGGGCACACGCGCTCCTGGGACGTCGCGACACTTCTTATCTACACATGACCCACACAGGCACCACTACCCACATAGGGTACATAACATGACCCACACAAGCGCCACCATCCACACAAGATATATAACATGGTCCACACAGGTGCCATTATCCACACAAGATATAACGTGGCCCACACAGGCACCACTCCAGCTTCCGCGACACGTGGCCCACATAGGCACCACTATTTACCAGTATCCAATCCCCATGACCTACCCATCGTACATCAGTAGAACAAACTCTTCAACCTGCCAATGTCCTACCCCATATAAATGACAATATGATGAGTTCCTCGACCTGCCATTGTCATATCATGATTTACATCTAGGCAATATAACAACCTCCTCATGCCAACGTTATATTGAGATGCACACAAATAACCACACCAGTTAGTTCACACAAACACCTCAATGCATTAACACACAGGTATCCAACAAATCAATACATTCCCACATGCAAATCCAAATACCACAGTAATTCATATTCAATTTATTAGGAAAAATTGTTCCCATATCACACGAATTTAATATCATATGCAATTATCTCAAATATAAACCTTAAACAAAATCATATTGATAAATAACAAATTTTATATGCTCATAAATAACCAGTTCACCTCAATAAAATACTGATATAATTTTATTCCCCCTTACTTGATTCCCTGAACCACGCCTGCAGGGCTCCCAAAATTATACCCGCGGCACTCACCCGAACCCTGATTCAATCAAATCAACCCTAGTAAAAATATTATTTTAACCTTTCCTAATTTATAATAATTAAATAATAATTAATTTTTAAATAACCCATTTATTCTAATTTTGGGGCTATTTCTACAACGACCCCACAAGAAATTTGTTTCGCTAGACTTGTAGAGAATCATCCCTAGATTCTCGTGGTGGTATTCGATTGCCCGTTTGGCTTAAAATTTAAGAAAAATTGAGGTAATAATGAGAATTTGCCTTACACCAAGAGATATGCTTACGTTGCTCCTATGACAAATCCACTCGGTAGATATGTCGGTGGCGGAGAATGAAGTCTAGTGGTATTTTCGGATTTTCGATCGACCGAATATTTGCCGAAAAATTGAGGAGAGAGAGTGAAGTGAATGAATGAGTGAGAAAAAGAAAATAAATGCTGCTAGGGCTCTCTGTTACTTCATAGGAAAGAAAGGATCTTCCTAAAGCTTGAATAAGCTTCAGGAAACATCAATGCTATTATATTTATATATTTTATATTATAATATTATTATTTTATATACTTATATATATATATACACACACACATAATCTTCAATTCCTTAATTTAATTAATTTTCTTAATAATAATTAATTAATTAATTATTAATAATAATTTTTTTTAAATTAATTTTTTTTGGGTCGTTATAGACATGATGAGAATGATGTGAAGAAATTGATGTATGGTACCAATACCTTAAGAGTCTATTTATAAATACAAAATGATCTTACATTCTTCATGCACTTAATAAGAGTCTATAGGCACAAAATGACCTTACATTCTCCATGCACTTAATAAATAAGATACATATATATTATACACTTAAATTTAAGGAACACTAACATAATTAATCTTATGAATTTATGAAATACATGAATAAATGACATACTTAAATGTAGATACATAACCCATTCCAAGGTACATGTTATTTTCTAAGATAATTAATAAAATAATAATATTAAAATACACTAACAATTCCCCCCTCATTTTAATATTATGTATGTACCATGCATGTAGAGAGTTTAATAATCAAAGAAGAATAATTATGCATAATGAAGGTGTACTTTATATTGAACATTTACTTAGCGAACAATAATCTTTACTCCCGGACCAGTAGTGGTCTCAGACTTGAATTATGGCTGCTTAAAGGAAATAAAGTATTACTGTTCACACATAATCATCTAGGTGTTAACATGAGCTTCAACAGTTAGCACGTCTTGGCCTTGTGCTAATACCAATTTCATAAGCATATTTGGGAATAAGCCCAATTCTTATAGAGAGTGGCCCCACTCTAATGCTCACATAAGTGAAATCTGTCAAGGGTGCTCCTCTAACTTTAACATCCTACTCATAAGAGATACAAATTATTATTAAGAATTTTTAAAAAAACTCAACCTCCTCCGTTATAGGATTAATACACTTACACCATAGGGATAAGTTTAAAAATAATAGTGCATAACTTATGACCACTATATGATTCGTTCTTCCCATTGAACAAGTACAGAATCTCTGATCCTTAGGTTGGGTCTCCTCATACATGATTCATGATTTTACAGGCTTTAATCCCATCCCCCTCGATGTATTCCAGACTCTTTCTCTAGCTAAGATCTTAGTTAATGGATCTACAAGATTCTCAAAAGATTTTATGTAACTCACATTAATGATGCCACTACTCAAAAATGATCTCACAATACCGTATTTTCTTCTTATGAGTCTAGATTTACCGTTATAATAACAGTTATTCACTCTACCAATTGCAACAGTACTATCACAAATAAATTAGGATAGACGGTATTGGTTTTTCCCAAAATAAAATTTCATACAACATATCTCTCAACCAACTTGCTTCCTCACTAGCTGATGCTAAAGCAATGAGCTCAACTTCCATAGTTGGATTAGCAATTATTATTTGTTTTTTAGGTTTCCAGCTAATAACACCACCATCTAAAGTAAAAATATAACCCATGGTAGAGAGAGAATCACCGGACAAAGTATTGCAATCAGAATCACAAAAACCTTCAAGTACAACATAATACTTAGTAAAAAACAAGTCATAATCTTTGGTACCAACTAAATATTTCATCATACATTCAAGAGCATTCCAATGTTTTTTACTTGGTGTTGACCTTATGGGTCATATCTCGTTTTGATCATGACAAATGCATTGGTATTTAATGTTTTTCGAGTTTGTGTGCAGGATTGATTAGCAAAATCATATGATGACCCAAAGGAAAAATGAAGACCCAAAGTGTTTTATTTGTTGTAATTTTATATTAAGTTTAATTCGGGTCTATAATAGTAAAGTAGGAATGGTCTGTAATAATTGATGTGCATCATGCATGTAGGAACTGATAAGCACAAAGACCTTAGAAAGACCCTAGGTCCTTACACTTTCACTTAAGTTAGTCCCCATGATCACATATACTATAAGGGGAAACTATTGAATTGAAACAGGACTTAAGGTATAAAATTATAGGGCATCGGGCGATCGAACCTTGGTGTTCAAAACATCTCGATCGACTGAAGCGTTGAATAGTCAGTGTGTTGACCTAACTTTGGGTGATCGAACCAAAAAGACTTTACCATCCTCGGTCAACCAAACTCATATTATGACCCTTTCCAACAACTCGGGCGTTCAAACGTTCACGTTCAAATCACCCTCAGGCGACCGAACATGCAAGTTCGGCAGACCGAACTTGAGACCATGCAATTGAACCTCTGACATATTGGAAAATCGCCTTGGTCAGTAGACCAAATCCTCATTCAGGCACCCGAACTTCAAAAGTAACTTTTCTATATGTGAATGTTTGGGTGACCGAACTATGGCTTGGTCGACCGAAACTCTCAGGTTGACCAAAATTTTACCACAGTTAATTAGGGTTAAATTGGGTTAATTTTCTTAAACTCATTTAAAACAAATTTAATTATTCCCTATGTATCCCTTACGGTTATAATTTTAGCCTTGCCTATATATATGAGCTCATTTGCTCAGATTAGTAAGTAATTAGCACTTTGATTAGCAAAAATATTCTCTTTATTTTTGATAGAGCTTTTTCCAAATACAAAACCTATACCCTCACATACTATTATTCCTTTGCTAAATCAATCTTTGTGAGAGTTCTTTGAGTAGTTATACATTATCCTCATTTGCTAAGAAACTCTCATTATGTTGTATATTTGATTTTCGGATTGAGAGTTGAGCATAAGGTTTTTTTCCCGATTTTATTTAATAAATTTGTATGTGGGAAAAATCTTGTAGCTAGTGAGTCTTTGCATGTTCATTGCGAGACTCATCGAGCTTGTATTTTTGAGTGTGTAAAAATCTTTTCACAAGTTTATTTTTTGAATATCTCTTGTGCTTGAATATTGAGAAAATATTTTTTAGAGATATTTAGAATACACTTGGTAGAAATATTTGAAACCCTAAACTGTGATTAAGATTTACACCTATACATAGTTTCAAAGATTATCATGTTGATACACTTTTGTGCTTGATTGGATATAGTCATTACTATTGAGTGTTAATTGCACACATATAGCACTGAACTTATTGTTCTTAAATTATTGGTGTGCATTGATTGATACTGGTACAAATTTACTTAGTTGAGAAGCATATATTTTGTACACATCTTGTATTATGAATTGGTTGTATTTTAGGTGTGGCCTGAGGGGGCGTTGATCTAACCTGTAAGGATCGGTAGGGCCTTCTTTGCCTTGTAAGGAGAGTGTGTGAAGGTTGAGGTCAGCCCTGGTAATTTGAACTGGTTGTAATCGGTGCCGTTCCACTCGTGAAGTGAGCCTTAGTGGAATCCTTGTGCTTGTGAGTCAAGACGGGGATGCAAGTTGTATTGGCCGAACCCCGATAACATTTCTTGGGCCTACTTTTAATTTCAAAACTTGAATGTTTGTGTTTAATTGTTTAAATATTTGATTGGGATTGCATAGAAAGACCCTAAGTTATGAAATACTACTAACATCTTGTTTAACCTAAGAATAAGTTTAAAATTCCAATTCACCCTCCTCTTGGGAATACACCAAAGTCAACAATTGGTATTAGAGTCTCATTGCACTAGATTTAAACGTTTTTTTGCAAAAGATCGCAATGGCTTGTACTGGTGTATCCCCATTCAGAGAGGGATAGTCACCTACTAGTCCTCCATTGTTTTGTAGTGTTAACTACAACCACTGGAAAATTCGAATGAGTATCTTCATAAAATCTATGGACTGGAGGGCCTGACAGGTGATTGATAAAGGAATTTTTATGCTAGTAGAAAATGATAATAGTTTAATGCATGCAAATTCATATGCCATGGATATATTGTACTGTACTTTAAAGACTAATGTTTTTCATGAGATCATGGCTTGTAAAAGTGTACAGGAAATCTAGGTAGAGCTGGAAAGGAAATATGGAGTGACTAGGAAAAAGGTGATGCCACTTCAGAAGCTCCAAGCTCCAATGATCTGGAAGTGGTAAATCACAAGGATAGTGCATTTACAGAACATGAGGGATAGTTATGCTGGTAATGCATGCGATGATTCTCGTGAAGAATTTTTTGATATAACTTGTGATGAATCATTTGCTAAATCTTGTGATATACTGGTTGATTATAATGCATGCACTAATTCTGGTAACAATGATTGTATTAAATTTTATGATGAATCATGTGTTGAATTCAATAATGAAAACATGCATGTGTATGAAGAACTAGAAAGAGCTTCATTGAAAATACATAAGCTTCTAGTTAGGATATCTAAAAAGAAATTTTTTTTGAAAAACAAGAATAAGAAAGTCGCGAAAGATTTAAAAGAATATTTTGCCACCCTAGAGAAGAAAAAGTTGGAGGAAATCTTGAAAATTATCTACAAGAAGGGAGAAATGGGAGATGATAAATCCTTAGGAATTAAAAAAAAAAATCTTTGTGAAAAGGATTTAGGGTCATCAGATAAATCCCATAATCATGTCTCATCATGGAAACATAAGATTAGTAAGCATAGCCTTTTACGAAAATTCAAAACTTTTTTACAACACAAAAGAAAAGGGCATAGTTGGTTTAATTGTTTAGCTAGAGGTGCCAGAGGCATGGAAAAAAAAATGAAATGGATAATCAGCAAAGCAAACCCTGTAGGACCTAAGGTAAAATGGATCTAAATTAATATTGCATCATTATTTAATTCTTCCTTAGTTCCTATGTTTAAGGGAAGTGATGATTGTAGGCTTGGGAAGTGGTTGGTGCTTAAAATGAAAATTCTTAGTAGATGCATTCACTATAAACTATATTGAATACTAAGAATCTTAGATAATTAAGCCAATATGAAAAGTCAAGTAAAATATCCAATCTAATCACTTAATGAAGAAATATCATGACGATTGGACAAAATATGAAAACATTGGTTGTGGCATACTTGAATGAAAATCCACTTCAAAATGGACAAGGCACTTTTGCTTGATAAATAATTCAAATGCTTAACTCATGCTTAAAGATAAATCATCCTAAGTTAAGCCACTGTTGTCCATAGCACAAGCGTGTGGTTTAAGGGATCCACCTCACACTATATATCATTTAATCCTAAAGCCATCCTTTAACTTTAAAGCCTTGAACAAGTAGCAGTCATTACTCTAGGCTTAAGCACTAATGATCACAAATGCCTATTATACAAGTGCTTGTTTAAAAGACATCCCTCATAATCAAAATTTGAGGTAATTAGTAAGGGAATCAAAATGTTTCCTTTGAGCTTAAAATATAAAAATCCTCTAATCTTGGTTCACTATCTCCACCATAGGAAATCCTTACCAAACCATGATCATATTTGGTAAGGTTTTTCCCATTCCTTGGCTCGTATCCTTGCTCATAGTTATAATCATATCTAAAGGATACATTCCATTCACCAAAGAGCAGTGTTCAAAAATTCATATACTCCTAGCTGCTCTTTGCCAAAAAATATTTTGAGCAATGTCTTGCTACTTCCAAAATACTCTTTTGAACTTATAAATTTAATTTTAAAGAGTATTTATTCACATTCCTTTCATAAGCTCTTAAACTTTAAGTCAAACCCATTAGAATTTCATATCCTTGGAGATGAGTTGAATGACTAATATAATTGCACTAGGTCTCTATCCAGATGAATGCATAAAATTCAACTAGACCTATGCTCATGCATTTAAAACTTTTATGCCCATTTGTGTATAGCATTGCAGCACACTATCCATGATTTGATTAATGGCTAAATTTTTTTTTATGGATAATTTATATCTTTTCTTAGCACGAACTACTATTGAACTATACTGTATATCTTGAGTTTATTATACTACTGGATTGCATGCTTGTTTTGAATGCCTCCTGCATGACAGATTCAGTTGATGTGTATTGCATGTTGGTAGTGGTTTTAGGTTCTCGTGTGCCTTGAACTGAATTATAAATTACTTGATTGAACCTACCAGGTACAGGCTTTATGGGAAAATATTCAATTTACATACGGCATGCTGCCAAATTTTTGAATTTTTTTTTTCCAAAATAAAACCTTGTACATAGATGATTAATGTAAAATTAATGTTAAAATCTTTTTGAAAGGATGAGTGAAAACTAATTGAATATTAAATTTCATCCTAACATAATCATTGAATAGTTAAGAAGCTCAGCTCCATCCCTAGAGAAAGAGCATAAAGAACTCATATGCTTCATGCTTTACTTTTTGAATATTGAGGCTCTTCTAAGAACCCTGAATATTATATGCCCCTTTTAAAGTTATATAATTAGATATGAATTGTTCTTGGTTGTGAACACAAAATCATGCCTTAATATATCTTTTCTAATGCATGTGTAATTCATTGTGATAGTTATACTGGTTGCTTAGAAGAGTAAATTAATCTTTACTAGTATATTTATTTTAAGAGATTTAAAATGAATGACTTATACTCTTGACATACTTTGTGAAATCAATCTTGATGAGTATAAGTAGATTATTTCATCTAAGCTATAATTCAAATTGAAAGGGGGATCATCTAAACATAAATTCCTATTTTTTTTTGCTCACAAATATTTTTAGCTTAGGTCTATAGTGAATTCATTGTGGCATGTGCTTAAATGAAATGTTCTTTGTGAAAATCTTAAGTTGATATATATTACTTTGCCACAAGTTGTTTGTGTTTACCATATGATCCTTGTTTTAGCTTCCTGAGATCTTTACAATTTATATGGTTGCATTTTGTCTGGTTATATTAAGGATGTACTTAAATGCTTAAATAGATGTATGTTGCTTGCTTGAGCTTATAAATTAAAGTTTCTTTTTCAGCAGGCACACCCCTAGTGCTGTTTTGCAAACATCAAAAGGGGAATATTTTTTTTATGCTTTATGGCAAGAACTATTTTCAAAACTAAACTCTTTATCTCTTGCCTTATTATATATATATACATATATGTTTTTTAAATTGCATAACTGGTTCGATAACTACACATAAAAATGCATACGGACTAGTTAGACTATTTTATGCTCAAGCCTTCTACCTGTTATCATATGCCATATGTTTTAAAATCAAATCTTTTACGGGTCTTATGATATGTCTTAAATTGCTATGGTTTGTGGATAATTCTAGTCTAATCATGTTTGTTATGTCATTTTAAATTTGAATGACCAGTTATATTGTTCGTGTGCTTAATTGCTATATTTTTCAAAAACTAGTTATATTTTACATGCCCTTTTTGATGTTGCCAAAAGGGGGAGAAGTAGGAAAAACTGGGTAGTCATTAAATGTTTAAATGTTTACATTTTATTTTTACATATTTTCAGGGGGAGCCTTTCTTGGCTGTACCCACTTTTGCATAAAGTATTTGTCATCATAAAAAAGGGAGAGATTGTTGACCTTATGCGTCATATCCCGTTTTGATCATGACAAATACATTGGTATTTAATGTTCGCTGAATTTGTGTGCAGGATCAATTAGCAAAATTATATGATGACTCAAAGGAAAAATGAAGACCCAAAGTGTTTTATTTGTTGTAATTTTATATTAAGTTTAATTTGGGTCTGTAATAGTAAAGTAGGAATGGTCTGCAATAATTGATATGCATCATGCATGTAGGAACTGATAAGCTCGAAAACCTTAGAAAGACTCTAGCTCCTTACACTTTCACTTAAGTTAGTCCCCATCATTACATATACTATCAGAGGAAACTAATGAATTGAAACAGGACTTAAGGTATAAAATATAGGGCTTCGGGTGACTGAACCTTGGTGTTCAAAACACCTCGATCGACCGAACCGTTGAATAGTCAGCGTGTTGACCTGACTTTGGGTAACCGAACCAAAAGGACTTTACCATTCTCAATCAACCAAACTTATATTATGATCCTTTTCAACAACTTGGGCGCCCAAATGTTCACGTTCAAATCACCCTTGGGCGATCGAACATACAAGTTTGGCAGACCGAACTTGAGACTAGGCGACGAAACCTCGGACAGATTGAAAAATTGCCTTGGTCAGAAGACTGAATCCTTATTCAGGCACCCAAACTTTAAAAGTAGCTTTTCTGTATGTGAGTGTTTGGGCGACCGAACTATGGCTCGTTCGATCGAAACTCTCAGGTTGGCTAAAATTTTACCGTGGTTAATTAGGGTTAAGTTGGGTTAATTTTCTTAAACTCATTTAAAACAAATTTAATTATTCCTTATGTATCCTCAACGGTTATAATTTTAGCCCTACCTATATATATATAGGTTAATTTGCTCAGATTGACAAGAAATTAGCACATTGATTAGCAAAAATATTTTCTATATTTTTGAGAGAGATTTTTCCAAATACAAAGCCTATACCCTTACATACTATTATTCCTTTGCTAAATCAATCCTTCTGGGAGTTCTTTGAGTGGTTATACATTATTCTCATTTGCTAAGAAACTCTCATTGTGTTGTATATTTGATTTTCGGATTGAGAGTTGAGCATAAGAGTTTTCCTCTGATTTTATTTAATAAATCTGTGTGTGGGAAAAATATTGTAGCTAGTGAGTCTTTGCATCTTCATTGCAAGACTCATTGAACTTGTATTTTTGAGTGTACAAAAATCTTTTCATAAGCTCATTTTTCGAGTATTCCAAGTAGCCCATTAAACCCTAAAATACTTCACTTACCTTGATTTTGGGATGGTGCCTCAGAACTCCAAATTGAAAATCTACTTCGGCTAAATTGTAAAGAATCTCTCCATGAACCTCGTGGCAGTTCTTGATCATCAATCTGGGCTATAATGAAGCCGTAATCGAAGAGAGAGAGAACCATAGGTTTAGAGAGAGAGAGAGAGAGAGAGAGCAAGAGGAGAGAGAAAATACGGTGAAAAATGAGGGTTCTCGTATTTATAGGCGGGCGTTCATTGACGAGTTCAAGTGATTCGTTGACGAACCCATGAAGGCACTTCGTCGACAAAGAGGCTGGTTCGTTAACGAACTTGAAACTCCCTGAAATTTGCTGACTCTCAGTATCTTTTCGTCGACGAGACACGTGTACTTCATCGACGAAACCTATAGGGACATTCATCGACGAAGACCCTGGGTTCGTCGAAGAATCCTTGCTACTCTCCCTTCAAAATTTGCTTCCTTTTTCTTATTCTTTTCCTCGATCTTTCTTTTATTTTTCTTTATTTCTTCCATTAATTTAATTTTTCGGGTCCCTACATTCTCCCCTCCTTATAAAATTTGTCTGTTGAATATATTATCTTGAATCAAAGGTTGAACTCTCACATATACATACACTCACACATCTTAAAGAGTTTACATTTTGGATCTCACCTGAGCATTAAATTCATATAATTTGTGAGTGCATATTTTTTTGAACTGTATTGTAGTACATACATGCTTGTGTAGAAGCGGTTAAAATTGTACACAAAATTTCATATTCATTGATTGTATTCCAGGCATGGCCTGAGGGGGCGGTAATCCAGCCTGAAAGGATTGTTTGTAAAGGTTGAGGTCAGCCTTATGCTAATTGACCTGATTGTATTTAGGTGCCGCTCCACCCGTTAAGTGAGCCCATATTGTAATCCTTGTGCTGGTGAGTCAAGGCAGGGATGTAGGTAGGATTGGACGAACCCTGATTCATATTCGGTGTCGCTTTTACATTTCGTGCATTATATTCTGCTTTGTACTTGATTTAAATTCCCTACTGAATATATAACATATCTAATTGACACTACATTGTATCTGGTTGAGAAATACTAAAATTGTGGTGCATGTACTGAAAATTGTTTAATATATCATATCTACAATTTCATATATACTTGGACTGCTCCTAGGTTGCATTATACTGTTGATAGATTAGTTTAACCTAAGAGGAAATTTTTTAAATCTCCAATTCACTCCCCCTCTTGGGATTGCACCAAAGTTAACAGTAACCTAATTTAGGGTTATGCCCTATCCAAAGTTCAAAAGGTGTAAGTTTGAATTTTTTTTTTGTGTGGCACTTAATTCAATACATGACAAACAATTAAAACTGATTCTCCCCAAAGATTAGAAGGTGCACATGATTTTATTAGCATGACATTAGTTTATTAAAGTTTTATTTTCCCTCTCAGCTATACCATTTGAAGTAGGTGAATAAGGTGGAGTAACTTCATGGATAATTCCCAAGGATTCTACAAATGATTTGAATTCCAAAGATTCATACTCATGACCTCTATCAGTTCTAATTCTCTTAATTTTTATATCGAGTTGATTTTCAACTTTAAGGAGGAAAGTTTTAAATTTTCAATAGCATCATTATTATTTTTCAACAAATAAACTTGGATAAATTTTGAAAAATCATCAATAAAAGTGATAAAATAGCCATTTCCTCCATGAGTTAAAATTCATTCAAATTCACACAAATCTATGTGAATTAAGTTTAATAATTCGATATTTCTTTCAATGCTTTTATGAGGCCTTCTTGTTATTTTAACTTTACTACATGATTCATATTTATCAAAATCCTTATCAACATTTGGAATTAATCCCAAACCACTCATTATTCCTACATATCTACTATTAAACGAGCATGCCAAAAATTTAACGAATAAAGCATCTAAACAGAACTTGAAGATGTTATATTGTTATTCTCAATGCTTAATTTAAATATCTCATCACAAGCATAACCTTTGAGGAGACTAAGATAGAAGAGTACCTTACTTTCCATCTCTTCAAGTGGGCTTCTTTAATTGAAAAAGCTTGTTGGGATCTCCAACAATTTCATTCAGTTTCTCAACTGTAGGCTCCATATTTTGATTCTCCTTAAAAATTGATAGGAAATTTAATGTAAAATAAAAATCAATAAACTTAAACACAAATAAAAATACAAATATAAACACGTTTCACAAATAGGCTAAGACATAGATATCTTACTCTCTTTAAGGAGTTTCAAGCCCCCGCGATTTTTCGGTTTAGGTAAAAAATCGGTGCAGTAGAATTCCTCAAGACTTGTCTCCCTTAAGATACAATAGCTCGATTTGAATCATATGATTCTCTCCAATTTTGCACAAATCAAAGAGTCCAAAGTTCCACATGAAAAAAAATATTTTTCTTTGCTTGTCAAACTCTTTAGACTTAAAAGAAGGATGACATGTTGAGAATGATGTGAAAAAATTGGAGTATGGTGCCAATGCCTTAGGAGTCTATCGATAGGTACAAAATAACCTTACATTTTTCATGCATTTAATAAATAAGATGCATATATATCAAATAGGTACATACCTAGATTTAAGATACACTCACATAATTAATTTTATGAATTTATGAAATACATGAATGAATGACTTAATTAAATGCAGATACATAACCCATTCCAAGGTACATGCTTTTTCCAAGATAATTAATAAAATTGTTGATGTTCGTTCAACTTGAACACGCGAAGCAGAAGCACACAATCAATCATGAAACAATCAACAACCACTAATGCAATCACTCAATGATGAAATATACTCAATAAGTAATTAAATAATAATAATAAAAAAAACACAACTAAAATTGCATAAGATTTAAGTGGTTCGACAATAGCCTACGTCCACGGGAGTAGCACTTCGGTTTTCACTATGATCAATGTCAAAGATCACACTTTTGGGTTACAAATATCGTTAATATAACCATCTAATGCCTATAGAAGAGTTCTAGTAAACCTAAACTACATCTATATTTATCCCCTGGAGGAAAATCCTCCAAATAAGCCCAATCTACAAGCCTTCGATTTGAATTTACGTGATCTGCTCTGAATATGAGCCACATCCCTAACAATCTCCACCTTAGCGAATATTCACCACCTTGGAAATCTGAAAGCATAACCATTACTCCACCCGGGCCTGTAGATTGGGACCCGCATCCCCTCTAATACCTGGAGACGTAAACCAAGTTCAATCCATGCTTGAACTTGATCGTGGTAACATAAACTCCACTTAATTGAACACCCAGCTCCTTGAACGATCCTTTGAACCACAATACTACCTTGGCAGCCTCAGTCTCTACCAAGAACCGATCCAGTTGTAAACAATGCACCTTGAGATTGTACCCTAGACTTCCAATAATTATGCCTTCCCATAACGTACCCCATTATAAGCCTCTTGTCTTCCAAGTCCTTTGTGTAGTCTCCATCTGAGAACCTCATGTGACACCCTGATTTTCATTCAATTTTTTTTTTTCTTTTTTTCCATAAACAATAAATATTCAAAGCACACATCGGCCACGTCAGAATCTCTGATATCGTATTAGCATAATTCGACCCGAAGTGGGATACCAGGTAATCAGTCAAACTTATATAAACAATCCTAACAGTGGAAGTTAATATATACAAATCATCCATAATACAAATAACCAGAGTACTAAACATCCATATTCATAAATACATACATATCTAACACCTCCCCATAAATCAACCAAAACTCTAGGGGAAAACATACATCCCTAGGTCAAAACACTCACCTTGGCTATTAGGGCACCAGCTCCCCTTTTTCTCGGAGCTCTATCACCTGATCTTTCTCGATTCCCAAAAATATTTAGATAATTGGGTGAGACACATCTCAGTAAGATGGAATAAATTATTTACAGTGTGTGACAGTATGAATTTCATTATATCATAATATACATATACATTTCAGTGATATTACCTTCTGAGAAAAATATACCAATTTCGCATTTATAATCATATAGATATACAACACAAGATTTTATAAGCTTTATTCCATTTCTAAAATTTCTTCACATGCAACCTATATTTATTAGTGAAGGTTCTCAAGGATAGGGAGATTACACGCCCATACATGTAGCTCCACTCTGCTTTGATATTGTTTGCAACCTTACCCAAATAATTCAGGTACGACTACAACTGATACTTATCAAGACACTCACCTTACTCAGTAAGTCCTCAAGCGGAGAGTTTTACTTCGCCCTAATTATTTAAATTATTAAACTCACGCTCTTTCATTTTTCATTTCCATTCTAATTTCCATTTCACATCTAGCTCATGAGTGTCCTCGGTATCCAATACATGCACGTCTGTAACTTATGGCTGCCCTGAGAATATTCTTTACGCCATGCTCCACTTCATGGTCAAGGTTGTGTTGCCCTAAAGGTATTCTCCACGCCATACTTCCCCCCATGGTTCAGGTTGTGCGGCTCGAAGGCTGGATCGAACCGCGGTTGGCCTACCCAGTTAGATCAAAGTAGGAAATCCATCTATGCGTCTGTAGTACAATTGGCCTGCCATAACCCTAGTTTGGGCCTAGGGGGGCAAAACTACCCTTCTTATTGGCTCAATCGATTGCCCACACCACACTCATCATGAGACCGTGTGGTAGCACTAACACCTCACTAGCAATGGTACCATGCTCAATATCAACAATCGTCCATCAGGGTTCTCATTTCCACATTTCTTCATTCACATTTCACATTCACATTTCAGTATTCATATTGCAGCATTCACATTGCAATATTCACATTTTCATATTCTCATTTCAATATTCGCATTACAGTACTCTTATTGCAATATTCACATTTTCAGTATTCACATTTCAACTTTCCCATTACAGTGTTCACATTTTCATATTCATATTCTAGTATTCACATTTCACCTTATCACATCAATAATATTTTCATCATTTCAATACACACTTCATCTCATAATAACATCTATAAATCTCATTTCATGTTATTCAACATTTCTCAATAAAGCATTTCCATATTTCATATTACATCGTTTCTCAGAAGATACTCTTCAATACATATCACTTTTCAATGTTTCTTAATAAAACAATTCTCATATCTTTACAGTTCAGTATATAAGCATCACTGGGTTTCTTTTATATTCATTGCTGCACAAAACATTTTCATATATGTTTTTATCATATTCTTAATATTCTCCATGCAGATTACACAACCCAGTTTCAAACATGTTTTCAATATAAATCATACGCCACACAATTTCGTCTAATATTCACATCATAATATCTGTAGGTAAAATATCATATTTCCATTTTCACATATTCATTCAACTAGTAATTTTAGAAAATACTGTTATAATTTTATTCCCCTTACTTGTTTTACTGAGAGACTCATAAACACCCAAATCATACGCCTGCGGCATCCGAAACTCAAAACCTTAAAAATCACATTTTTTCCAAGTTAAACAACTCATTCCCAAGAACAATTTTCGTTTAACACTTCCTAGGTTTCGAATACTCCAAGTAGCCTATTAAACCCTAAAATACTTCATTTACCCTGATTTTGGGATGGTGCCTCGGAATTCCAAATTCAAAATCTACTCCGGTTAAGTTGTAAAGAATCTCTTCACGAACCTCGTGACAGTTCTTGATCGTCAATCTAGGCTGTAATGAAGCTGGAATCGAAGAGAGAGAGAGAGAGAGAGAGAGAGAGAGAGAGAGAGAGAGAGAGAGAGGAGAGAAAATACGCTAAAAAATGAGGGTTTTCATATTTATAGGCCGGCATTCGTTGATGAGTTCAAGTGATTCGTTGACGAACCCATGAAGGCACTTCATCGACGAAAAGGCTGGTTTATTGATGAATGTGAAACTCCCTGAAATTTCTTGACTCTCGGTAACTTTTTGTCAACGAGACACATGTACTTCATCGACGAAACCTATAGGTACATTCATCGGCGAAGACCCTAGGTTCGTCGATGAATCCTTGCTACTCTCCCTTTAAAATTTGCTTCCTTTTTCTTATTCTTTTCCTCTATCTTTCTTATTCTTTTCCTCTCTCTTTATTTTCTTTTCCTTTATTTCTTCCATTAATTTAATTTTTCGAATCCGTACATTCTCCCCTCCTTATAAAATTTCGTCCTCGAAATTGTTATTCACCACCTTTTAATCCTTACAGAAACATCCTAATTTTATTAATTACCCTCACTTATGGTAGAGGAATACAGTTGTTACATTTACGGTCTTGGGAGATTACAATAACCCAAATAAAACTCTCCTAAAACCATTCATAAACAAAATCAAACACTACTTATCCTATACTACACTATTCAAATCAAAATACATACCTTCAATCCTAAGTCCCACTGAACTGGTGTGGGTATCTCTGGCGCATCTATTCCTCTAATTCCCACGAAACTTCCTTTACTGCATGACTGCGCCATAACACTTTTACCAGTGGAATCCTCTTTGCACGCAACTCTTGTTCCTTCCAGTCTAAAATCTGTACTGGAACCTCTTCATATGATAAGGTATCATCGAGCTCCAGTGCCTCATAACTAATCACATTAGAGGGATCTGGAACATATTTTCTCAATATAAAAACATGAAATACATCGTGGATTCTGGTCAAAACCGACGGTAACGCCAACCTGTGGACAATTGGACCCACTCTTTCCAGAATCTCAAATGGTCCAATATACCTAGGGCTTAATTCAACCTTCCTCCCAAATCTCATAACCCCTTTCATTGGTGCCACTTTCAGGAATATATAATCTCTTGCATCAAACTCCAACTCTCGTCGGCGAGTATCTGCATAGCTCTTCTACCAATTCTGTGTTGTTTTGATCCTATCTCTGATGAGTCCGACTTTATCATGAGTCCGCTGTATTAGCTCTGGCCCCAATATCTGTCTTTCCCCAATGTCATCCCATTATAACTGGAATTGGCACCTCCTGCCATATAGCGCCTCATATGGTGCCATCCCAATGCTGGTTTGATAGTTGTTATTATATGCAAATTCAACCAATGACAAAAACTTTATCTAAGTACCTCCGAAGTCCAGTACACAAGCTCGTAGCATATCCTCGAGTATCTGTATCGTCCTTTTCGTCTGCTCATCTTTTTGAGGATGAAATGCTGTTATTGACTCTATGAGTTCAATCTTGTTTTGAATGACAAATCACTTGGTATTTGATCTGTGCATTGAGATTGTGGACAGGAACAATATTTAGCATGCACGGAATGTTAGAAAGTTATGGAAGCCATGAGGATTAAAGGATATACAACTTGACACAATCCACGGAACTAAAAGAGTAGAAGAATAAAGATACAAGCGTTGAGTTTAAGATTGTCATGGGAATGGGTATTTAGAACTGAATGCATTTACATATTTCATAGGATTTAATTCGAAGCTCAAAATATACCCTAGACTGACCTTAGGACTCATGCATCTCATGGAAATATTTTAGGGGTTATTCATTGACTTATAGACTCCATTTAAAACCCCGAAAAATGTTTTATGAAGAAGTAAAGCAAGAAAGCAAAAATGGTTTTTAAAAACAAAATAAAAAAAAAATTGAAGTTGGACTGCCCAGACGATTGAGGATTACCCTCAGAAGTCTTAAGATGTAACTTTAGACGACTCAAGTTTTACTTCGGACGTCTGAAGAATTTCCTCAGAAGATTGAAGAATTAGTTCAGTCATCTAAAGAATTAATTTTGAAACACAGAACAGGCAGAACACCTTTAGATGTCTAAATCGTCAAGTTTAGTCATATGAACTGGGACTTCAGAAGGTTGAACCCATAGTTCAGTCGTCTGACCCTGTATCTAGACTATAACTTTCAGAGCTTTAAGGAACTTCATTTGTCTGAACTCGAGAGTTTAGTCATCTAAACTTGCAGAAAATTTAAAAATCTGGTTTTTAGCGAGAGAACATACTAGTCATTTAATTAATCAAGTTGATCCAACGATCAAGACTTAATCTAGGCTCGAGAACACTTATAAAATCAACATTTGAACCCTAATGCCTCACTTTTTGCATATGATTGAGGAGCTTTGAACATTCTTGCACATCTCTTGAGAAGTTCTAAATGCTATTGCTAAGAATCATTGCTTGCACTACAAAGAACACACTTTTACTTGGGCATTCACATATGCAAGATCTGAGCAAATACACGTGCAACTTATGCTAAATCTAGGTTTGATCTTGAGGTTTGGAAAAATAGTTAATTGAACTTTCAATTTTTTTATTAATCGATCATCTTCTCCATTATTCATTTATTGAAAAATCTTTTTGGGAGTAAGAAACTTATTTTCCCATAGTTATTTATTTGAAAAATCTTTTGGGAATAGTTTTCTAAAGTTTGAATCCTTGTGATATGCAAAATTGTATTTTTATTCAAAGAGATCTATCTTATTGGTGCAAAAAGTATTTGAAAATTATTATTTAAATCTTTGAAATATTCAAAGTCATACTTTTATTCAAAGATTTAATCGTACGAGTTATTTGATAGCAAGAACTTAGATCTGTATAATACTCAAAGATTTTCTCTTCTCACAAACTTATTCTTGAATATTCATTTTGAGAGATTGGAATTATTTGATTGCAATACTAGAGCTTCTAAATACATATCCTTGAAGAATATTATTCTTGAAACATAGTGTTTAAATCTTTGCAATATTCAAGGTTGTATATTTATTTAAAGATTCAACTTAAAAAATTATTGATAGCAAGAGTATAGATCTGTGCATTATTAAAGATTATTTTTGAAAGGATCTTATTTTATAATCTTGCATAAATTATTCTAGAATCGAATCATATGTTTCTCCAAAGCATTTATTTATAAAATCATTTTTTGGGGGTTTGCCTAAGGCGAGGACGTAGGCCGGGTTTGGCTGAACCTCATTAAAAATTCGGTGTCTGCGCTCTATCTCTCTATCTCTCTTTATATTTCTGCACTTATATTCATATTATATTTGTTGTGCATGTGTTAAATATTGATATATATGAATATCTAAATTCCGTGAGAATAATTGGGTAATACTGAATTAATTGAGATATCCCGGATTAAATCAAGTGAGTTGTATAATACTGAAATCGGTGTGTATCCAAATTTGTACTTGTATGTTTGGGTTTTCAATTGAGGATTGAAGTACCAAAATATTTTTAAATATCCAATTCACCCCCCTCTTGGGATTACACCTAAATTAACAGCTGTGCTAAACGACAACTGAGAACCCATGACCTTCTGCAAACTCCTCAAAAATTGAAATGTAAATCGTGGGTCTCGGTTTGAAACTATAGACAGTAGCTCGCCATGGAGTCTAACTATCTTCTGAATGTACAACTCTACCAGTATGCTTAAGGAGTAGTTAGCTCTGATAGGCAGGTCTTTGTCAGTCGATCTACAACCACCCAGATGGCGTCCTGTCCACATAGTATCGGTGGTAATCCCGTGACAAAATCTATCGCTACATGTTCCCACTTCCACTCAGGAATGTAAAGTGGCTGTTGTGATCCCGATGGTCTCTGATGCTCAACTTTCACCTAGTGGCATGTCAAACACTGATTCACAAACTCAGCGATCCCTCTTTTCATAATGCTCCACCAAAATGACTTCCAAAGATCCCTATACATTTTAGTGCTACCAGGGTGTACAATATACAGGGATCAGTGTGCTTCCTCTAGAATAACTTTCTTAATTTCAGGGTCAGCAAGTACACATAGCCTAGTATGAAACCTCAGAACCCCATCAACTGAGATACTGAACTCTGCTTCTTGATTATTCTGTACCTTATCCATAAGCTCCACTAACTCTGCATCACTGCTCTGAGCAGCTTTAATTCTTTCCTATAGGGTCAGTTGTAGCACCATATTGGCAATAAATGTCTAGTGATCACCCTTTACGAGTTCTACCCCTAGTCTTTCCAAATCCATCTGGATCGGATGCTGAATCATCCCTACTAACAATGCTGCTCCTACTGATTTTCGGCTCAGGGCATCAGCTACCACATTAGCCTTTCTCGGGTGGTAATTGATGGTATAGTCGTAATCTTTTAGCAGCTCCAACCATCTCCTCTGCCTCAAGTTTAGTTCTTTTTGCGTGAAGATGTATTTTAGGCTCTTGTGATTGGTTAAAATCTCACACCTACCCTCATAGAGATAATGTGTAATGCCCCAAACCCGAAACTAGGGTTCGGAGTGCTATTTAAAACATATCTTTACTACCACCTCGTGACGCCCTGAACCCACCACGCTGGGCCTTGGTGCCACGTGTTCTATTACCTGTACCTGGCTCTATATCAGTTACGCAGTGGAAATAATAACAATTCTTCCATATTATACCAGAGTTTCTACATCTATATACATCTCAAAAACATAATCCAACATCCAGTATTCACAAAGATCCATAAACATATCTGAAAACATAAATATACCCAAAAGAAAATATACATATCCATATGTCCATACCCTCTCTATCTATCTCTATCTCTCTCTCTAAAAAATGCTACAACAGCTCGAGCTCTCTAAGCTCTATCCCGCGAAGGTCTTGAAAAAGATAAAATTCCATATCGAGCGAGGCACATCTCAATAAGTCGGAATAGATTAACACCGGTGTGTGGCTATCATGAGGTTTGTGTACAAATATATATAATCATCATTTATAAACATATCACAGTTATGAAAATATTCTCTATTCCTACTCACATATATGCAATGTATTTTAATAAAATGAGAGTTCTTAAGGATTAGAGTGATTACCTGCCCATACAAGTAGCACCTCTTTGCTCTGATACCTTATGCAACCTATAGCTACAATTAAAGCATATTAGGGCACTTACCTTACTTAGTAAGCCCTCAGGTGGATAATTGATCTCAAACTCACACACACATTCAAGCCAAAGTTTATTGGCAGAAGTTCCCGAGAATAGGGAAGATTACTCGCCCATACAAGTAACTTCTCTTTGCCTTAATACGTTATGCAGCCCGATATGGCAACATCTGATACTTATTAGGGCACTCGCCTTTCTCAGCAAGCCCTCAAGCAGAGTGTATACTTCGCCCCAATATATATATATATATATATATATATATATATATAAATATGATACTACAATATACAATTCATTCTTACTTACTCTGTATCTGTTATCTCTGTATAATACAACTTTTCATGTTCTCAATAGTTCATATTACATAGTTCACTTTCATAGTCCACATTACTTGAATCTTATATATATAGTCCACATTACGTGGATCTCATGTAAAGTCCATATTACGTGGATCTAGTGTAAAAAGTCCACCTTACGTGGATCTCATATAAAGTCCACCTTACGTGGATCTCATGTATAGTCCACCTTACGTGGACTCATGTATAGTCCACCTTATGTGGATCTCATGTCATATACATCATCTGTAACAGTTCACATCACGTGAATCTCATGTCATATACATCATCTGTAACAGTTCACATCACGTGAATCTCATGTCATATACATCATCTGTAACAGTTCACATCACGTGAATCTCATGTCGTATTTAACAATATACATGCAATACATATTATTATCCCATTTCAATATTCCCATTATTTCATAAATTTACATATCATAATTCATCACAGTATTTACATTTTACTCATGCCACACCATGTAAATAGTCCGTATAATCATATCATTTAAAGTAACAAAATCCAACCTATGTTCATCATTCAGTTTACTGAATATACACATTTAATATTCTTCATATATATATATATATATATATATATATATATATCCAAAAACTCATTACCTTCCAGATTACATTTTCACAAATAATATCTACACAGCCTTAGGCTCAAAATCGTAATTCAAACGGTTGACATTTCTTTTAAAACTCCCCTGATAATCATATACATTTATATACTCTTATATTTTCCATTTAAACCGATAAATCCATAGAAACTACTGGCTTAATCTATTCCCCTTACCTGGTTTCTTGAACTATGCTAGCAAGGACCCCAAAATGATGCCTGCAGCGCTCACCCGAACCCTAATTCAAAAACCCTAGTTTATCAACTCAAATCCCAGATCAACAATTATTAAACCTTCCCAAACCCATACACCCCTTTTAAATAATCATATACTAGCCAAATGGCTCATTTCTACCCTTCAACTTGGGGTAAAGCCTGGAAAAACTTCATTTGAAAATCCACTCCACTAGACTTGTAGAGAATTTCCCCTAGATCCTCGAAACGGCTTCCATTTGTCAAATTAGGCGACGAACGGTGAAAAATCTAAGAGAGAAGGAGAGAGATGACATTTTTAGAGAGAAAAAAACGAAGGATTAAGGTTGCTTAATGAATAAGAAACGAAAAATTAAATTTATACTTGGCCAACCTCGTCGATGAGATGACGTCTTTGTCAACGAGTTACTAAAGAACATTCGTCAATGAAGGAAAAACTTCGTCGATGAACCCAAATTCTGAAATTCCTGTCGTTCGAGATCTCTTCGTCAATGACGCCTGAACTTCGTCGACGAACTACTAAAGGACCTTCGTCGATGAAAACTGGGGATTCGTTGACTAAGCCTGTTGTTTCCCTTTTAAAATTTTTCCTTTTTTTTTTATTTATCATTTTCCATAAATTAATTTTCTGCATCTCTACATAATGTCTCCAAATCTTTAGTGCGTAAACCAGCGCTGCTAACTCTAAATCATGGGTAGGGTAATTATTCTCATATTCTTTCAACTGTAAGGAGGCATATGCTACTACTCTCCCCTGCTGCATCAGAACACATCTGAGTCCTTTATGTAACACATCTCTGTAAATTATGAAACCCTCTTCTCCCGAAGGAATCGTCAACACAGGTGCAGTGATGATCCGTTGCTTTAGCTCCTGAAAGCTTTGTTCACATTCATTGATCCACTCGAATTTCACACCTTTCTTGGTCAATTTAGTCAACGGACTTGACAATTTAGAAAAACTCTCAACAAACCTGCGGTAGTACCTAGTCAATCCCAGGAAACTTATGATGTCCTACACATTCTTCGGTTGCACCCAATCTACTACTGCCTCAATCTTGCTCGGATATATTGAAATACCACCCTTGGATACCACGTGTTCAAGGAAGGCAACTTGCTCTAGTAAGAACTTGCACTTCTTGAATTTCGCATATAATATTCTTTCTCTCAGCACCTGAAGCACTACCCTTAGATGTTCCTTATGCTCCTCTAGGCTCTTTGAATACACCAGCATGTCGTCGATAAACACCACCACAAACTGATCTAAATACTGTTGGAAAACTCGGTTCATTAAATCCATAAATACTGTAGGAGCATTTGTCAAATCAAATGGCATAACTATAAATTCATAGTGGCCATATCGAGTCCTGAATGTTGTCTTTAGAACATCATCTGCTCTAACCTTCACCTGATGGTACCCAAACCGCAGATCTATCTTCGAGAAAATCTGTGTCCCCTGTAGCTGGTCAAACAAATCATCAATACAGTGAAGCGGGTATTTATTCTTGATAGTCACTTTATTTATTTTTCTGTAATCGATGCACATTCTTATTGACCTATCCTTCTTTCTCACAAAAAATACCGACGCTCCCCAGAGCGACACGCTGGGCTGAATAAACCCCTTATCTAACAGTTATTGCAACTGTTCTTTCAACTCTTTTAACTCTGCCGGTGCCATTATGTACGACGCTTTCGAAATTGGTGCTGTCCCCGAAACTAGATCAATAGCAAACTCTACCCCACGATCAGGAGGTAGTCCCAAAAACTCTTCGAGAAAAACATCAGGAAAATCCCTAACTACCGGGATATCCTCTACCCTCATATTCCCTTCTGATATCTCCTTCACACAAGCCAAATATCCTTGACAGCCTTCTAGCAACAATCTTCTCACCTAAATGGCGGATAACAATTGTCGTGGGGTGCACACACATGACCCCACGAATCCGTACTCCTGTTCTCTAGAGGTCTGAACACTACCTCTCTCTGATTACAGTCGATGCTGGCATAGTGGCCAGCTAGCCAGTCCATCCCTAGAATTACCTCAAACCCATGCATCTCTAAAACCACCAAATTAATTGGTAAAAACCTCTTTTGAATACATACTGGACAGTTCCTAAGTACCTTCTTATATATCCCTATAGCCCTTGTCGGCTTAGCCACTGACAAATTGACATCTAACTGCTGTGTTTCTAACCCACACAACTTAACAAATTCCCAGGCGATAAAAGAATGAGTCGCCCCTGAATCAAACAAAGCAGTAGCTTTATATGACAATATTGAAACTGTACCTGTTACGACATCTCTTGTTGCCTCAACATCCCCCGGTGTCAGCGCATAAACTCGTGTCGGGGCAGTATTCCTTTGTTGTCTACCTCGAGATGCCTGATGACCTCTTCTCTATGGCCTAGGTACTGGAGCGACAGCTGGTAGTGTTCGAAAATCTTTCACCATATGCCTAGGTTGATGACATCGATAACAAATAGTCTCCCCGACCCGACACCCTCCCGGGTGTGTCCTGTAGCATATGAGACAAAGATGGGGCATTTTTCTGTCCTATACTACCCAATCTCCCACTCAATGTCTCCATCCTCCTCTGTAATCCTGCCTCCTTCAAGGCCCTCGGCTGGACCCTGCCTAAAAATTTGAAGGCACAGGCCTCTTTCCCTGGCTTTGTGCTGTAGTGCCTCTTTGTAGGCCACTCTCAATCACTGCAACTTTGTCCACTACCTATGCAAAAGTTTGGACTAGGAAACCTATAAGTTTCTTAAATAAACTCTCTCTCTCTCAGGCCCTCCTCAAACTTTTTTGCCTTCTTCTCTTCATCTGGCGCCAAATATGGGGCAAACCTAGATAGCTCAATGAATCTAGTTGCATACTGCTGTACTATCATCAGCCCCTATGTCAAGTACAAGAACTCCACTGCCTTTGCACTTCTAACAGTAGCGGGGAAGTATCTCTAGAAAAATATCTCCTTAAAACAGCTCCACGTCACCGCGACAGGGTCAGGTCTCTGCTCATCTAGTAATCTTGCTGATCTCCACCAACGTTTAGCTTCCCCAATCAATTTAAATGTTGCAAACAATATTTTATGCTCATCTATGCACAGAAGAACTGCCAACATGTCCTCTATATCCTGGACGCAATTCTCAGCTACTAGTGGGTCAGCCCCTCCAGAGAATGACGGGGGTCTTATATGCGTGAGCTGCTCAATCGTGCAACTCCACTCCCCTGAACTCCTACCCATCTCTGCCATCACCTGCTGGGTGACACTACGTAATACTGCATTAGGGTCTCCGCCACCCATACTTGAAGGCCCTGCATCGTCACCTCCAACCTGTGCCCTGCTACTTCTTGGGTCCATCCTAAAAATGATATAAAATAGTTTTAGAACTCTATCATCTCAACATCACTAATATTCTCAAAAAACCAAACTCATAAAATATTCATCCACAATCATCCATCTCCAATATCCTCAATCCCAATTTAAGATTCAATTTTACCACTCAGAAATAAGAATGACCGATAATATCCATGATTTTCATAAAATCGTCACCCTAGGAAAATCACATAAACAACCGTAGAACTCTTGCCTTTGGGTTGCAAGATAGAAACCTAAATTCCCATCTCATCCTCTAATAACCACTGACTCATATCTCAATCTACCCATCCACTATTCTCATCAAAATCCATTGCTATATTGTGGTGTTGTATTTCGTTGTTTACTAAAGTCTGCAAAACCTAGCAACCTAGGCTCTAATACCAAACTGTGACTCCTCAATTTTCGTAAAATTTTTTTGCTTTTTTCTTCCCATAAATGATAAATATTCAAAGCACACATTGGCCATGTCAGAATCTCCAATACTGTATTAGCATAATTCGACCCAAAGTGGGATACCGGGTAATCAGTCAAACTTATATAAACAGTCCTAACAGCAGAAGTCAATATATGCAAATCATCCAGAATACAAATAACTAGAGTAATAAAAGTCCATATTCATATATACATACATATCTAACACGTCCCCCAAAATCAACCAAAACTCTAGGGGAAAACATACATCCCTAGGTCAAAACACTCACCTTGGCTATTAGGGCACCAACTCCCCTCTATCCCGGAGCTCTATCACCTAGTCTTTCTCGGTTCCCTGAAATATTTAGATAATTGGGTAAGACATATCTCAGTAAGATGTAAAAAATTATTTACAGTGTGTGAGAGTAAGAGTTTCATTATATCATAATATACACATACATTTCAGTGATATTACCTTTTGAGAAAAATATAACAATTCTGCATTTATAATCATATAGATATACAACAAAAGCTTTTATAAACTTTATTCCATTTCTTAAATTTCTTCACATGCAACCCATATTTATCAACGAAGGTTCCTGATGATAGGGGAGATTACACACCCATACATGTAGCTCCCCTCTGCTATGATATCGTTTGTAACCTTACCCAAATAATTCGGGTACGACTAAACTGATACTTATTAGAGCACTCACCTTACTCAGTAAGCCATAAAGCGGAGAATTTTACTTCACCCTAATTATTTATGTTATTAAACTCACGCTCTTTCATTTTTCATTTCCATTCTAATTTTCATTTCACATCTAGCTCATGAGTGTCTTCGGTAGCCAATACATGCGTGTCTGTAACTTATGGCTGCCCTGAGGATATTCTTTACACCACGCTTTACCTCATGGTTGAGGTTGTGTTGCCCTGAATATATTCTCCATGCCATGCTTCCCCCCATGGTTCATGTTGTGCAGCTCGAAGGCTGGATTGAACAGTGGTTGGCCTACTCGTAGGCCTGGCAAAACGGGTTATAACCCATCGGGTCACCCGAACCCGCCCATTTAAAATGGGTCCGAGTTTGGGAAAGTTAACCCATTTAATAATTGGGCGGGTCATGGGTCAACCCGTTTATAAATAGGTTAAGTGGGTTTGGGCGGGTCACCCGCCGGGTGACCCGTTAATTCGCTGCTTCAGTCCTTCTCAGCTCAGCCCCCCTTCACTAGTTCACTTCAAGCCTTCATGCCTCACAGTTCACAATCACACACACTTCAAAAAAAAAAAAGAGACCCTAAGGCTAAGTAAAGTTCCTAACTCCCTAACCCTAACCTGCACCGCGCCTCTCTAGTCTCCACTCTCCAGTCTCCTCATCTGGGTTGTCTCTGACCTCTCGGCTCTCAGCTCTCACTCTCTCTGTCTCACAAATTGTCAATCCTCTCCAGCTCTTCTCTCTAGTCTGGTAGTCCTGAGTCTCCTTTTCTCTCCTCTGGTGACTGGTGCGCTACTACGTGCCTGACTTGCCAGTCGTCGTCTCCTGCGAACGATCACTCGGACCGCTCCACACCTTGAGCAGATTAAGTCGTCATCTCCTCCAGGCGCCACGAACCATTGCCACAAGTGTCAATCGCCCCCCCCCCCCCCGAGCTCCACAGACTACTTCTCCACACCTCTAGCGTCCAGCTGCTCCACTCGGACCACTCCACACCTTGTGCTTTTTTTAAAATTTCACATTTTCTTAAAAAAGTATTCATTAAAGGGATGTATTATTTTTTACATTTTATGTTCTTTTTATTTAGAAATTAATAAATATAATGTAGTTTTTTTTTTTTAAATGTCATTTTATATGAAATTTTAAAATAAAAAAATTATATTTTTTAAAATGGGTGAGTCATTACCCACCCGTTTATTAAACGGGCGGGTTAGGGTTGGCATGTGTGTGATCCGTTTAACATCAACCCGGTTATGACTCGGCCCGTTTATGACCCGGCCCGTTAGTGACCCGCCCAAAATCGGCCGATCGGCCCGTTTTGCCAAGCCTACCTACCCGGTTAGATCAAAATAAGAAATCCATCTATGCGTCTGTAGTACGATTCGCCTGCCATAACCCTAGTCTGAGCCTAGGGGGCAAAACTACCCTTCTTATTGGCTCAATCAATTGCCCACACCACACTCATCACGAGACCGTGTGGTTGCACTAACACCTCACTAGCAACGGTACCGTGCTCAATATCAACAATCGTCCATCAGGGTTCTCATTTCCACATTTCTTCATTCACATTTCAGTATTCATATTGCAACATTCACATTGCAATATTCACATTTTCATATTCTCATTTCAGTATTCACATTACGGTACTTTTATTGCAATATTCACATTTCCAGTATTCACATTTCAACTTTCACATTACAGTGTTCACATTTTCATATCCATATTCCAATATTCACAATTCACCTTATCACATCAATAATATTTTCATCATTTCAATACACATTTCATCTCATAATAACATATATAAATCTCATTTCATGTTATTCAACATTTCTCAATAAAGCATTTCCATATTTCATATTACATCATTTCTTAGAAGATACTCTTTAGTACATATCACTTTTCAATGTTTCTTAATAAAACAATTCTCATATCTTTACAGTTCAGTATATAAGCATCACTGGGTTTCTCTTATATTCATTACTGCACAAAACATTTCCATATATGTTTTTACCATATTCTTAATATTCTCCGTGCAGATTACACAACCCAGTTTCAAACATGTTTTCAGTATAAATCATACGCCACACAATTTCATCTAATATTCATATCATAATATCCGTAGGTAAAATATCACATTTCCCTTTTCACATATTCATTCAACCAGTAATTTCAGAAAATACTGTTATAATTTATTCCCCTTACCTGGCTTACTAAGAGGCTCGTAAACACCCAAATCCTATGCTTGCAGCATCCGAAACTCAAAACCTTAAAAATCACATTTTTCCCATGTTAAACAACTCATTCCCAAGAACAATTTTCGTTTAACACTTCCTCGGTTTCGAATACTACAAGTAGCTCATTAAACCCTAAAATACTTCACTTACCCAGATTTTGGGATGGTGTCCCGGAACTCCAAATTGAAAATCTACTTTGGTTAAATTGTAAAGAATCTCTCCACGAACCTCATGGCGGTTCCTGATCGTCAATTCGGGCTATAATGAAGCCGGAATCGGAGAGAGAGAGAGAGAGAGAGAGAGAGAGAGAGAGAGAGAGAGAGAGAGAGAGAGAGAGAGAGAGAGAACCGTAGGTTTAGAGAGAGAGAGCGAGAGGAGAGAGAAAATACACTGAAAAATGAGGGTTTTCATATTTATAGGCTGGCATTTGTCAACGAACCCATGAAGTCACTTTGTCGATGAAGTGGCTGGTTCATCGACGAACTTGAAACTCCCTAAAATTTCCGGATTCTCCGTATTTTTTTTTTTGACGAGACACGCGTACTTTGTTGACAAAACCTATAGGGACATTTGTCGATGAAGACCCCAGGTTCGTCGACGAATCCCTACTATTCTCCGTTTAAAATTTCCTTCCTTTTTCTTATTATTTTCCTCTCTCTTTCTTTTCTTTTCCTTTATTTCTTCCATTAATTTAATTATTCGGGTCTCTACACCTTACAATTGATGGAACCCTCTATTGCCTGCCAAAGTACCTAACTGCACTGACATAGGAACCCTTTGACATGACTCGAACATCAATATTCGTCCTTGAGTACTAAGTGGTAGTTTTTTTACTTAGATTCACCAATGGTGCATCGGTGAAATGTATAACACTAATCATGCTAAACCTTACCAACACTTGATCCCCAAAACCACCCTGATATAGTCACAATATCCACATAGTTTTGTCTACACAGTTGCCCTGAGATAACACCAATATCCCCGCAGCTATAAAATCACCCAAAGATAATCCCAATCTCCCTGTAACTTTAACCTTGCGAATCTCCAACCCAAGAATACTCTTAGCAGCACTCAACACCTTCATGTCAACTTCCATTCTTAATAGAGTTCTCGGCTGATTTACCTCAGCCAGAACAATTCTAGAAATCGGCATGTCACTCACATAAAACAACATAATACTCGCCCACTTGTAGTCTATCTCCCTTTCCCCATATGGGAGCACCACCAACCCCCACATCTGATTCTTATACAGTACCTCCATCTCCTCCACTATGACACTTATCCACCTACCCTTCTCCTGGTTGTGAATTGCCTCCTAAAAGGTAATAGGATCCTCCCTAGTAGTAATGGTTGCATAAGACATCAGATCACACCTGGGTGGTGGCCTGATAGTGCCTTTAAGCCCATTGTGATCCTGTTGGTCTCCCGAGTTCAAACTTCTTGCATTATGACCAACGTCATCTTTGCCCTAAGTCTGAAACTTCACCTGCATCACAATCTCCTTTCTGTTTCAATTTATTTTGTGATATTGCAAGTCTCTTGAGTTAGAACTCCCTACACTCCTGCCCTAAGTCTCCAACTCCACTTGCACAACATGCTCATTGTTGCTACTGTAGCTTTCTGGCACCCGTGATTACACGCTTAAATTGTGTAATTAGGTGCTTTAATTCATGCATTGACGCTTGTATTTTAATTAAATACATAATTACTCTCAATATTTTAGTACGGTGTTTTATTTATAATATTTGGATTTTATTGAGTAAATTATGAATTTTTTGTATTTTTTATTGCAGGGCGACTATTCGAAGCCAAAAACCAATGGCACTTCGTAATATGTGCGTAACTCTCTCATACGACCTCCAATTCTAATGATTCAAGATGCTGTAGAAAGATAAGAAACGCTCTACAATTTTCATGTTTTCAGTTTTGAGAAATAGTAGCTACATTAAGGTTGAAATCAGATGTGAAGTTACCATATGCTGTTTTTATGGATTGTTTCAGCATTACTCCATAATATGGGTGTAACTTTCTCGTCCAAGCTCCAATTGAGATGAGTCAAAATTATGAGGAAAGCTGAGAAAGATATATAAAACTTTCATGTTTTGAGCTTTGAGAGATATGGGCTTTGTTATGGTCAAAATCGGCCTTGAAAGTGGAGGTTAGACTGGGTGCATTTGAAAAAAGAAAAGAAAAGAAAAAATAAAAAAATAAAAGGTGATGTGACCTGGCCTGCAGCCGGGTTTGGGCGTGGGTGATACGCTAGGGAGGCAAAGAAAGGAAAGAAAGAAGAGAAAAGAAAGGAGAGAAAGAGAGGGGTGGAAAAGTCAAGGGAAAAAGGAGGATATTAGTTAGGTTTAGGGAGGCTATTCTAGGTTTTCTTTTAGTCTCTTTTTTTTAATTCTTTTGGCAGGAGCTTTAGCCTAGGAGGAGGCTCTTCACGACTGGGTTTTTTATTTGCTCTCTCTCTCTCTCTTTCTCTCTCTCTCTCTCTCTCTCTCTCTCTCTCTCTCTCTCTCTCTCACTCACTCACTACAAAAAATAAGGTTATTAGTGACGGTTTTGAATTAGTCGCTATATCAGCCATTACTAATACTTATTAGTGACCAATTTTTCAAACCGTTACTAATAATAGAGTATTAGTGACGGATTAAAACTGTCACTAAAAAACTTAAGACCGTCGCTATAAATTCTACACTAGCTCGATCAAAAATTGTCATTAAAGCCATAATATTAGTGACGATTTTAAATTCGTCACTAATGCTCTATTATTAGTGACGGTTTGGAAATCGTCACTATTGCTCACAGGCAACTATTAGTGATGGTTTTCAAACCGTCACTAATACTATAAAACCGTCACTAATACTATATTATTAGTGACGGTTTGAAAACCTTCACTAAAACTCTTTAAAAAAAATAGGCAATTATTAGTGACGGTTTTGAAACCTTCACTAATACTTAAATTGGACAATTAGTAGTGACAGTTTTAAAATTATCATTAATAATTTTAAATTAATTTTTTTATAATTATTAATTCTTGTAAAAATCTGTAATTACATTTTCGTATACGTAACATTAAACCATAATTGCTAAAAAATTCAAAAATTATTCAAAATTCTAATTCTAATTCTAATTCAAATTTAAATAAAAATACAAATATAGACTTACAAATTCAAATTCAAATACAGAAATTTCAACTATTCAGAAAACAAAAAAAGTCAAAAGCTGCATCTGTAGTGCATGACATCGTGTTGACGTTGTGATGATTGCAAACCCTGCAAATTAAGAAAGTAAAAAAAATTAGTATACGTTTTTTGAAAAATGTTGGCAGCATTTCTCCTATAAATATGATATTTTCCATAGAGATATGCTCCAAACCTAAGTGTTTATAATAAACAATTCACAATAATCCAACCAGTAATGAATTTTACGAGTGTACAAGAGCTTCATATAATAAGTATTAAATAATGTAACATGTTCATGCATCTCATAAACAATATATATCATAATATAATTCTATGAAAAAATAGAATGTGATGTTTATGGTTTACATAACTTCCATAAGACTCTAAAACAACTATAATAATCAAACAATGCAAATGAGTTCATGATTGATAGAATTTTCACTTAGCATATGCAAAAGTAAATTTAGAGATGAAGTTCAAAGTTCATTTGAAGTTCACTCATTCTTTCAAAAATGTTTTAATATTCAACACACTATAACCATATGAGCATATGGTATATGACTATGATTATTTTGGAAAAAAATCAACAAATTTTCGGTAGCATGCCGTCTATAAATAGAACATTTCCTAAACCTGCAAGTCACAAAAGTATGCAATTCACAATATTTTTGCATCATACAGATGCCATTTAGATTAAGACATGCAACAACCTAAAAGTATCTACCAGCAGACAATACACATCACTACATCAGCCATGCAAGTGGCGTTCCAATCAAGCATGCAGTCCTAATGCCCACTACCAGCATGCAGTTCACAAGATATATCAATCCAAGCATGCAGTCCAGAAGCTAAATCACATATTAAATTGAAGTTAGATAAGTACAAGGAAATTGTGTGTTGTGCGTAGGAAAAAATTTTGAGTCCGCAAACAATAGAAATTGTGTGTGCTGTATGTACAAAAAAGAATTGTAAGTGTGTTCTGTGTGTTGGCAACATGGAAGTGTTTTGTAAGTGAGAATGCTTAGTGTTAGTTATCTTGTAGTACTTGTGAGGTACATTAGTGTGTGACCATATTTATTGTCTTGTGTGAGTGTCTCGATATATGTCAAGGTGTAAGTTCTTGGGCACGTATTTTCATCTTGTAAGGATGTCCAGGTCGTAGCATTAAAGAAACATAATACTATATATATATATATATATATATATATATATATATATATATATATATATATATATGCAGCTCAACACTAAAACTACATACCCAAACAATTATTTATTCAATTAGAGGAATTCAACAAGATGTTTGTTACCATCCAAGTGTGAAAAAAGATGTCACAAATAAGTTTAACATATACTGATTCCCACAACTTGTGAAAACTTACAAATCCTTTCTCAATCAAACAACTTTTCAGTTTTGGGAGTGCTTAGATATATACCCATCTCTAACTGTCATCAAACAAGATTCCTAAATCACAAAAGCAGAATGCAAAACTTCAAACCCAAAACAAGAGAACAGAAAAGAAAATTCGCAAGGCCACACTATGGAAAAAAAATAAGGAAAAAAAAGTCTAACTACAAATTTAATCTGAGTCATAATGCTCTGTTTGGTTGCTCCAAAAAATGCAGAAGACATCATAGAATATAGATCTAATAAGAAACAAAAAAGGATTTTTAGAATACATAAACAAGTGAACCATATTCAACCCTTGAACTAGTAAACAAAAATTTGATTCCTTATTTACAAAATAAGGCAAGTGGATGCAATGACCGCAAGAAGGGCATCAAGATTCAAGAGAAATAAAATTAATATTTAAAACATACCGTAACTATAAGAGACAACCTATCAGATGAAAAGTTAAAATTCATTTTGTCTACATGGGCAAGCTTATCGCATTTCAAATCAATTTTGAAAAGAAATTCCGGGTAAACTAGATAAAGAATAACCATCCACCCACTATAAGTGTACTTGAACCTCCCGATTCTTACCTCCATGTCCATCATAAACTCCAAAGAATGAAGTGGAAGCATCCAAAACAGGATATGCACCATGCTAGCAAATCAAACATTCATAGTCAATAACCGAATATTCATACTATTAGTAAAGAGTTAACACAGGCATTATCACACAAGTTCCAAAAACCTTTAGGTCAAGAAAATGATTATTTAATTGTGACATTGCAAAGATTGTGGCATTTCTAAAGAAATCTGTGCTAGTGGCTTTAGTTTATGATTGTATTGGGGGGGGGGGGAGGTTGTTTGGAGATATATATATATATAGATAACCACATAGAACCCTTCCAACATATAGAAATAGAAAATAGAAACACTTGATAAGGTGCATAACATTATTCATAACTTACCAAAATTATCTTTTTAGGCTTTCTACTACTTGTATTTGAGGATCATAAGCACTAAAGACATTTATTATCACTTGACTTAAGACCATCTTGATTTTTATGATTTTATCCCCTATTCTCTTAACAACTACAAGCCTACAAAACAACCTTTTTAGTCTTTGTCTATAATGATTTCTACCCACTTATGTTTTTCTTTTCTTATATGCCAAAGTTTTAAATCCTGATTGTTCAATTTCTCTAACTTTATCCCTGCCCACTTAGTTTCTTGAAGGCAGATTACGATAATTTTTCTTCTAATCATTTTTTCAACAATATCCATATTTTGACTTGTAAGTGTACCCATATTCTATATTGCTAATCTAATCCTAGTCTCATGAACCAACTTCTTTACCTTCCTACGTCAAGAAAGTTGTAGGAACCCTTGCATATTTGACATGGTACCCAGGTATCAACACGGCACATCACCGTGGAGCAACAACCTGACCCATCCTCGCCAATTCTCACTACACCTTGGTATAAGTGCACCACATCGCTCGTAGGAGACTCACAGATATCTAATAAGTTTTATGTTAGCTATCGGCTATCTAAGGTAACCCTCCTCCTTTACCCGAACTTGGGACCTGCTTTGTGTGAAAAGATTATAATATTGCATATAGATATATTTTTAACAACTCTACATATATTGTTAATATATGCCCAGTATTACACACACATACATTACACACACCCAATACACTTCAAGTCATTGATTTTTCTAGATCTCCATGCTTCCCCACACCCACTATGGCTCTTGATTTGCCATCCGCAATACTAAATTGATTGCAAACTTATCAATTGATTTTTGGAACTATAACTCCACCTAAATTTGTGCTTATTCTAGCAAAATTTATATAGGTATTCAAACAATAGCTTCTTGTTCTAATTACGTTTAAACATTTAGAATTGATAAAAAAAAAAAGCAACATTGCCTTGCATATTTCCATTAAGGAAAATAAATGATATATTAGTTCATATCCATGAATAGACAACCCTAGCTTTCAAAAATTTTGATGAAATACCATTCCTGCCTAGCAAAAAAAAAAAAACAATAATAGAATTGAATACCATTCTCAAGGAGGTAGATTCTTGCTCTTTCCAAGATTTTGCAAATAGAGCACGCAGATTAGAAGTCCATCCAAGAAAGCCCCTCCATTCATTGTATATATACTACAAATGATATGCCCACTATCAAAATTAGAAGTTATCAAAAGTAGACCTAAAATTATATAACAAATCCTTCTCAATGACGGCAAAATCAAAGCCGAGGATAGCTAAATTATGTCTCCTTGACCCTTTTTACACTTTTAGGAAATAGTTGATAATGTTGTTTGGTCCTAAAGTATTGTATACTATCAAATAAGGCAATTTCCTGGGGATGAAATGATGTAAACAAAAACTAAAATTTCATAAGCGGAGCCATAAAGTTAGCTACTAACGAAAACATTAATGATCCTTAAAAGAATAGAGCCTGAAAAAACAATGGTCCTGCATACAAAATATAGTAGAATTGACAGAAAAAATATATTACCAATGCAATTTCCTTGATTTTTTTATTTCATTTTCCTTTCCTTCGTCTAGTTCATCTTCTAATTCACAGAACCACACTACTAAGAAAAAACATGTAGCACAGAGAGAGCAATTTTTTTATGCCTCCAGATGGGCTCAACCCAAGCACAAATCGATCTATTATATTTTCCCCTGAGTTAGCTGAGCAAACAACAAAATGCTCAAACAGATAATACACCAATCAAAGAATCTGAAATCTAGTTTAATATATGGGAAAAAGAAGACCTTAAAATTACATTGTTATTTCTTTAGTCCTTAAAAAAACCTTTTATTAGAAACAGTACAACTTAGAGATGCTACAACTCTCTCTCAAGTGAACAGCAGACAAAGAAACAATCGAACAGCATACTTCAGAGACAAATGACAATATAGTTTAGAAACAGCCTCAATTGCTCATAAATTCAACCATTAAATATCTAAAGACAATAAAACACCCCAATGTACCGTTTGAGTTGTCTGCAAAGCGACGCCTTTCTCACCAGACTCGTGAGAGACCAGAACGTTAGGCCAGAAGCCCTTCCAATTCCCATCAACTACTGATTTCGCCTCGACGACGCCGTGAATAACCACAAGTTGTCCATCGAAAGGCTGGGACTGATCAGAGGAATCATGAGGCTCGGAGCAATCGAGTAGTGTTCGGAGATCGGTGATGCGAAGGAAGGGGGCTTTGCTGATTTGACGAAAAGTAGAGGAAGTGAAGGTGAACTTGAGGATACTTCGGATGGCAACGTAGGCGATAAATATTCACCTCCTTCCCTTGCTCCCCCGATCTCGGACACAAAACATCACAAAGCCGACAATCACAACCACTGAGGTCGTCACGATCACCACCGCCTAGTCGGACTCCATCAACACCCACAACGTTGCCTGGATCGACCTCACCAACTTCGAGCTCGAACTCATCCTCGTCCCAGTCTTTAACCCCCTCTCTTACTCCCTCTATACGATGATTATTCATCTCTCTATCTAACCCTAGAAAATAGAGGAATCACCTTTTTTATGCATTAAAAATAAAAAGGGAAGGATGGAGAGAACGCGTAGTCAGAAGAAGGAATGAGGGAAGAGAAAAGGAAGGAGGAGGGAAAGGAAGATTGGGAAAGGAGGGAGAGGTAAACGTGCGTGTGGAAACAAATTTAACTTATGTTAAAGTATTAGTGACGGTTTCAAAACCGTCACTAATACCCTATTAGTAGTGCGAATCTCCCAATCCGTCACTAGTACCATTAATTAATTTTTTTTTTATTTTTAAAATAAAAACAATATTAGTCACGATTTTCAAAACCGTCACTAATACCCTATTAGTAGAGACGAATCTCCCAATCTGTCACTAATACAATTAAATAAATTTTTTTATATTTTTTAAATAAAAACACTATTAGTGACGGTTTCAAAACTGTCACTAATACCCTATTAGTGGTAACGAATCTCCCAATTCGTCATTAATACCCTTAACTAAATTTTTTTTTAATATTTTTTTAAATAAAAACACTATTAGTGACTGTTTCAAAACCGTCACTAATACTTATTACTAGTGACGAATCTCCCAATCAGTCACTAATAACTTCAACTATTTTAAAATAAAAAATAAAAACACTCCCAGTGACGGTTTCAAAACCATCACTAGTACCCTATTAGTAGTGACGAATATCCCAATTCGTCACTAATACCTTTAACTAATTTTTTTAATATATTTTTTAAATAAAAACACTATTAGTGACGGTTTCAAAACCGTCACTAATACCCTATTAGTAGTGACGAATCTCCCAATCCGTCACTAATACCCTTAACTAAATTTTTTTATATTTTTTTAAATAAAAACACTATTATTAACGGTTTCAAAACCGTCACTAATACCCTATTAGTAGTGACGAATATCCCAATCCGTCACTAATACCCTTAACTAATTTTTTTTATATTTTTTAAATAAAAAACACTAATAATGACGATTTCAAAACCGTCACTAATACCCTATTAGTAGTGACAAATCTCCCAATCCGTCATTAATACTCTTAACTAATTTTTATTTATTTATTCATAAATATTAGTAGTGACGGTTAGCTATTCATCACTAATAGGTGACGTTTAGTGAAGACTTTAATCCATCACTAATACCCTAGAATCGTCGCTAATATTTTCTCGGAAAAATTTTCGAGCAAAAATTTTTTATCGCGCAGTTTTTAGTGACGAAAGTGTTAGTGACGGTTTTAAAACTGTCGCTAATAGTGTTGTATTAGTGACAGCTTCTAAAACCGTTATTAATGCTTATACTATTAGTAGCGGTTCTTAAAAATCGTCACTAATACCAACTTTTAGTGACGAAATTGAATTCGTCACTAATACTTTCGTCTTTAAAAACCAGTTTTTTTGTACTGTCTTCTTCTTCTTCTTCTTCTCTCTCTCTCTCTCTCTCTCTCTCTCTCTCTCTCCCTTGTTATTTTTCAATACTTGTTCAAGTTAGTTTTAATGATAATTTCAGTTTTGTTTATTTAAAGTATTTCTTTGGTATTTAAATATTTGTTTGGATTGTATTTATTTTTAATTCCAGTTCATTCAAAATCTTAGTTATTATTTATTTTAGTTTGTTATTTTCCATTGAAGTTGTTAAGGTACTAAGTTTATTTGTTTTGATTGGGTTATATTTATTTGTTTTTTTTATTCAAAGTCATTGTTGGAATTTCAATTTGGTTGAGTTATCTTGAATTATTGAGTTTATATTGTTTTTTTTTTTTTTTTAAAAGTCTCATTTTGAATCTTAAATATTCGTTTGGATTGTTATTTATTATAAAAAAAAATTAGTTTGTTTCTCTTATTTGGAGTCTTTATTAGAATTTAAATTGTTCTTAGGCATTTTTATTATTAAAGTTAGTCGTTCTATCTTGTTAGAATTTAATCTTATTTGCGCTTGTGTTTAAAGTTAGAATTTTTATTTAGTTGAATAATTGCAAGGTTATTTTTTTTCCGTTATTCTGGTATTGAATCTGGCATTTATTTAGTTATTTTATGCGTGTTTAATTTTTAGTTAAAGTTTAAATTTCATTGCAAAATCTCAAAAATCTCAGGAAACTGAATCTGAACTATGTTCAATAAATTTTTTTTTTCTTAATTTCTTTTGGAATTACACGAGTTTGGAATTAAAATACATTTCTTGAGGAGACGATCTGGCCTTTGGGCTAAGTATTATACGACTGAACTCCTATACTTGGGATAGTTTCCGAACTGCTCATTTTTAGAGTGAGTCAAGTTTTGGCACCATTGCCGGGGAATGTTAGTTTAGTTCCAAATTAGTGTTTTCTAGTTATTTTAATTTTTCTCATGAAAAAGAAAAAGGAAAAAAAAGAAAAAAATTTAAGTTTTGAAAAAAAAAAAAAAAATATGGCTGCACCTGCAACACGCACGCTAATGGATTTTTTGCAGCCCACACGAACCACACAACCATCTTACATCATATTGCCTGAGAATGCACATAACTTTAACATTAAACTTGGAATGATATTTGCGATACCTCAATTCTATGCGATGGAGTGTGAAAATCCGTATCAGCATTTAACTGATTTTGAGCTTGCATGTGTTACATTCATAGATGAGACTGCTTCTAATCAGGTAATTAGATTGCACCTATTTCCTTTTTCATTGAAAGGCAAGATTAAGACGTGGTTTAATTCTCTTAAGCCTAATTCTATCTTTAGTTGGGCAACTATGAAAAATAAATTTCTGCATAAATTTTTTCACTTACAGAAAACTCAATTTTTGCAAGAACAAATCAATCAATTCATGCAAGGAGTTGATGAGACATTTCATGAAAGCTGGGAGAGATTTAAAGGTTTGGTTAACATGTGTCCTCACCATGGATTTGAATCATGGCGTCTGGTCAACTATTTTTACACTGCGTTGACTCCTGAATCGAAGCAGTTCGTTCATACTATATGTTCAGGATATTTCTTCGACAAGGAGCTTGATGAGGCATGAGATTTTTTGGATCATTTAACTGACTATGCTCATCAGTGGAACACTAGGATTGACAGAAGACCAATTGAAGCTCAACCATTGAGAGCAATACACGGTGGAGAGTGAAATGAACTGAAAGATGATTTTTGTGTTGAAGCACGTCTGGCTGAACTCACCAGAAGAGTGGAGGCTATGGAGATGGAAAAGGAAAATAGTACAAAGCAACTTTGGAATCAACCTTCCTAGTCCTATGCACCCCCTTATTAGCCGTCATATTGTCAGGCTGCCCTTTAGCATCAGTATCAGCCACAACATATCTCTCAAAGCTATACACCTTCAGGATTTCAATCTAATGCAGCACCTGCTCCACTCGAGAAGTATCTTGAGGACGCCTTTCATCAGTTCATGCAAATTCAAGACACAACTAACAATCAGTACACTCATTCCATAAATGAATTGCGGGACACCATTAATGAGATGAGAACACAGTTGAATATCTTAGAAAAAAGGGAATTTCTGGTAGAACCTCAGCCTAATTCTCAAGAATACCAGCACCAACAATAACAAATACGTAATGTTTCTCTCGAGACAGCGGAGACCGTTATTACTTCAAGAAGTGGAAAAGAAGTTCCCCAACCTGAGATACTCATTGACTAACCAATAGTTGTCCTGAAACCTAAAGTTACAACTGAGATAGATGAGGTCAAAGAAAAATCAGAGGAAGCAAGCACAGAATTGAATAAGTCAGTTAATGTGGAGAGCAAGACCAGTAAGGAGTACCAACCTGTGGTACCTTACCCTCAGAGATTGACAGTTGTGGAACCATCATTTCCTACTAGACTAAATGTCAATGAGTGCAATGCTAAAACAAATCCCTGCAGTGGTAAGGTGATGAGTACACCCGATAAAGAGGGTGAGCAAATTGGTGAGAGTTTAATTTTCAAAAAACCAGGTAAAATTTTTAATGTTAATGCTTGTAACGAACCAAAGGCAACTATTCTGATAACTTTGCCTCAAATACTGGTTCTTAAAAAAGTGACTTTCCTGAAAAATATACTAAATAAAGATCATTTCTTATTAAAACAAGGAAGACAGTCTGCACATGTTTTGTCTGGTACCTTAGAACGTATTAATTTACTTGAGGCTAACTTTTGTGTAGGTAATAAGACTGATTCATTGTGGTGACTCAAATTTGGAGACTTACTGGTTCAATTTATAGACATGCACCCACTAAATGAAATTCCTCGAGATTCTCTGCCAGACAGACTGTGATGTTTTTCTTTCCTTTATTTTCATTTTATTTTACCTTGTTTTATTTTTAGTTAATTTTCAGGTACATTTTTCCTTAGTTTCAGTTTTTCTTTCCCCTCACTCTCCACCTAGGTATGCTCCACTTCCCCCGTGCACATCTTTTCTATTCCCCCTATGCTTTCACATTGAGGACAATGCTCCACTTTAGTTTAAGGGGAGGGGGGGGAATGATATATTACATTGGAAAAAAAAATTTTAAATATGGAAGATTAGGTCATGATTAACACTGATTGATACCCTTTACATACTTGCATATAACCTAGGAGTTACACACTTAAGCTGTATAGTGGGTTATTTATGTATAGTTTCTCTTTATATGGCTAATCTAGGAATTGTAACTTTATGTAGGTTGATTAGCACTTCATTTGTGTTAATATGGTTATATAAACTTTTATATTTATATGGTATCTCATGAGGCTGAAAATACATGTTCACATGACTTGTAGCACTTAGGGTCCCTTGTGAGCATTGCAAGAGCACCCGTGGTGACTATGACACCTTGTGAGGAACTGTTAAGCCATTTATCGTTCTTTTGAGTTTTTGACGTCAGCTCAGAGTTCATGAAACTCAACTTTACTTTTTTTTTTTTTTTTCTGGATACTCTTTGTACACTAGTCTCTGTTTTTGACTTACTGGCCTAGAGGTGACATCTAGTGGGGAGATAGGAACTTAGGTCTTGTAGCCTACTCAAGATGTGAAGGCTAAGCCACCCCCAGAAATAGACTTAGTTCATGGACTACTATTCGAGCTTAATTTACATGGGTGGTATGAAGACACCAAAAGAAGTGTAATGATTGTCCTAATTGACCAAGAAAAGGAAGAAATTGAAAAATGAGTAGAAGAAAGAAAAAGAAAAAAATAGAAATGCACATGAAGTGAAGGGTTAATACTTGCTCAACACAAATACCACAAAGAGTCAGGGACATGGCACGTGTTCTTCACATATGAAGACTCTTCAACCGCTTAATGCCTTAGATGTATTTACGCCCAGTTTGTGAATAAGTTGATTTAGGGTGGTCTTGGTTGGACATGGCAAGTAGGTGAGAAGATGTTAGGGTAAAAGACCCGACACCTCACAAATAGGCTAGATTCTTTTTAGACTAGTCCACTCCATAAATTTAGCATTTGTTCCTTGCAATATGTGGAATGTTTGATCATGACACTCCTTCTCACATATGATGAGTGAACCTATTTTAGTGTTTTTGAGGGTATACCAGTTAGGTCGAGTTAAAACAAGCATTCTGTAGGTGTCCAATGGTATCCTAGGTGTAACGAGTCACACACATCACACATTCCTCGAAATTTTAGCTGTTTATACTCGAATTTATATGATCACATTAACTCTAAATTGTATTGTTGGTTAACTTCATGTGAGTATACTATTCTTAACTGCTATATAATGATGAAACTTGCATGAGTGACGTGCTTCGGAGTTGTGTGCATTAAATATGAACGAGCTGGTGTGAAATTTGATTATATTCTTGTATGTGAAACGGTATGATTGTATTGCATGTGCATTCATTTCATGTTTGTTGAAGTTAGTATTTGTGTATACCGCCCTGAAATTCATTCATGTTATTTTGCTAGAGACTAGCAAAATGTTAGTTGGGGGGTGCGATTTCGCGCTTAAACTATGTAATTAGATGAAGACTTATATTTTTAATTAAATACCTAATTACTCTCAATATTTTAGCACGGTGTCTTATTTATAATATTTGGATTTTATTGAATAAATTATGAATTTTTGGTATTTTTTATTGCAGGACAACTATTGGAAGCCAAAAACCAATGGTACTTCGTAATTTGTGCATAACTCTCTCATCCAATCCCCGATTCCAATTATTCAAGATGATGTAGAAAGATAAGAAAACGCTCTACAATTTTCATGTTTTGCATTTTGAGAAATACTACATGCATCAAGGTCGAAATCAGACGTGAAATTATCATATGCTGTTTTTATGGACTGTTTCGGCATTACTCCGTAATCTAGGTCTAACTTTCTCATCCGAACTTCGATCGAGATGATTCAAAATTTTGGGGAAAGCTAAGAAAGGGCTTTACAACTTTTTTGTTTTGAGCTTTGAGAGATACGGGCTTCAATATGGTCAAAATCGGACTTGAAAGTGGAGTAGATTGGGTACTTTTGAAAAAAGAAAAGAAAAAAAATAAAATAAAAAAATAAAAGGTGATGTGACCCGGCCATACAGTCGGGTCTGGGCGTGGGTGATATGCTGGGGAGGCAAAGAAAGGAAAGAAAGAAGAGAAAAGAAAGGACAGAAAGAGAGGGGTGGAAAAGTCAAGGGAAAAATGAGGGTATTAGCTAGGTTTTGGGAGGCTATTCTAGATTTTCTTTTAGTCTCTCTTTTTTTTAGTTCTTTTGGCAGGAGCTTTAGCCCAGGAGGAGGCTCTTCACGGCTGGGTTTTTTCTTTCCTCTCTCTCTTTCTTGTTATTTTTTAATACTTGTTCAAGTTATTTTTAATGATGATTTCAATTTTGTTTATTTAAAGTATTTCTTTGGAATTTAAATATTTGTTTGGATTGTATTTATTTTTAATTCTAATTTATTCAAAATCTTAGTTATTATTTGTTTTAGTTTGTTATTTTCCATTGAAGTTGTTAAGGTACTAAGTTTGTTTGTTTTGATTGGGTTATATTTATTTGTTTTTTTTTTATTCAAAGTTATTGTTGAAATTTCAATTTGATTGAGTTATTTTGAATTATTGAGTTTAGATTTTTTTTTTTTTTTAAAGTCTCATTTTGAATCTTAAATACTCGTTTAGATTGTTATTTATTATAAAAAGAATCAGTTTGTTTCTCTTATTTGGAGTCTTTATTCAAATTTAAATCATTCTTAGGTGTTTTTATTATTAAAGTTAGTGGTTCTATCTTGTTTGGGCTTGTGTTTAAAGTTAGAATTTTTATTTAGTTGAATAATTGCAAGGTTATTTTTTTTTTTTGTTATTCTGGTATTGAATCTGGCGTTTATTCAGTTATTTTATGCGTGTTTAATTTTTAGTTAAAGTTTAAGTTTCATTACAAAATCTCAAAAATCCTAAGAAACTAAATCTGATTCAGTAATTTTTTTTTCTTAATTTCTTTTGGAATTACACGAGTTTTGAATTAAAATGCATTCCCTGAGGAGATGATCTGGCCTTTGGATTAAATATTACACGACTGAACTCCTATACTCAAGATAGCTTTCAAGCTGCTCGTTTTTAGAGTGAGTCAATTCATTTCTCTTCATTTACCTAAATACGTTGTCTCATGACTTTAACACCTAAAACCATGTCTCCACCAATCGCCACCCTGTTTGCCATTGGATCACCCTACTTGAACCCATCTTTCTTATATACCATAACAATGCACTGTCTAGACATCATACCAAGCCTAGATCTCACCTCACTAGAAACGCGCATAGCTGGACCTCTAAAGTCTATCACATAACTAGTACAAGCCTCTCGTGCAACTCTCTCATCTAGTGATTCCTTTAGCGATCGATTAACCGAGAAACACGCCATACTCGCTCACTTAATCAAGAAGTCCCCTGCAACCCCTGCATACACCATGCCCTACTCACAAAACTCCTTATGTAACGCCTCGAACCCGGCATGGGTTTAGGGTGCAACTTTCTATAAATTTTTCACCACGGAAGCAAATAAAATCTAAAATCCTTTTATACCAGAGTGCTAAATAACTTCATTACAAAACTATCACCAGTATCAAATCTAACATCCTTAAAAATAAAAATATAACTAATTTAATATTTAATCTAAAATGCTAATTCTAATCCTGCCTACGCGCTTGTTATGCTTGATTTCTAGTATATCCTACATAGCTATCTATAAGGTGGAATAATAATTGGGGTAAGACGAAGCTCAGTAAGAGGAAAATATTGTTATCAATGTGTAACTAATATGAGTTTTACAGTATCAAAATTCATTTAATAATTAATATTTAATACTGAAACTGTTAAAAACCGCATTTGAACAACTGTAAATCATTTATAAATTATTTCCATCCAAATAATCGTATGCATATATATAATTCCATTTATACTTTTACTGTAGATAATCATTTAAGCTTACTAAACGGGGTCCTTATTCACATATATATATATATATATATATATATATACTTTCCTTTACTGTAAATCATCATGTAGGTCCTTTAAATATGACCTATATATGCATACATTTTCTTCAAACCATCATTTAGGCCTATTAAATAGTCTTGTTAACATAAATATATAAATATGTAATAAAAAAAAACTCCTTTTGGCCCTCCATGACTAGGTAATGTGATTCAAAAACTAGACTTAACTAGTTGGATCCAAACTAAATCAAACATCATTGTTAAGTGCAATTTTTCTTATTAAGTCCTAGTTCGATCTAGGTGTGCACTCAAGAGAAATCCATTTCCATATAAAACTACTCTGTAAACAGTGTGGGTGCACTCATGATCTATAACTATAAGCTACAATATCGAGTCTTGTAATCACCGAGCCATGAGGGTTCTTAAAACATACCATTATAATTTATGTAATAAAATAGTATTACAAAAATCTCATCATCTCTCATTATAAAACATGTAATAAAATCCCATCATTATCCATTATAAAACATGTAATAAATATAATATTATAAAATCTCATACTTGATCATTTATGTAATAAAATAAGCTCATGTCACACGATCTGCGTGTTAATAATTATCATAATACTATAAATTACTCGAGAAAATTTATGATATTTCTTAACAAAAATATACTTAGGTCTCTTGAAATATAAAGCGGATATGATCAAATCCATGTATTTTAATTTAACCCAGGTCTATTTAAATAAAAACTGATATAATTAAATTTACGTACTTAATTTAACCTAAGTATATTTATAAAAATCTAACATAATTAAGCCCAATTACAAATAAAATCGTGTATATATTTTATAAATATCTAACATAATCAAGCCCGCTTACATTGATCTAATCTTCTAACACGGTTAAAGATGAATACCTAAAATGAATTTGGAAAGAGTGGAAGAGTGAGAATTTTAAGTGTATAAAAATTCTCTGTCCACTACTAAATCTTTTTTCTCACTTTTTCCCTTCACTTCCTCTTTGAAATTGTTTATGAAAAATGAACTAAGAACTCTCCTATTTATAGACAATTTGGGGAGGGGTATTATTATAATTTTACAGGAGGAGGAACTCTTCCTCCTGAATTAATTAAGGGATAAGATTGAGAGAGAGAGAGAGAGGGACAGAGAAAGAGAGAGAGAGAGAGAGAGAGAGAGAGAGAGAGAGAGAGAGAGAGAGAGAGAGAGAGAGAGAGAGAGAGAGGTACACAGAGGGGGGGTGTTCTGTTGAAGAATTCAATTTGAATTTTTAGATTCAATTTGAATATGATCTTTAATGTTATGGGATATGGTCATCCATCCCTATATATATTATTTATTTTATTTTATCTTATTTTTTTTTGAATTCTTACATATATATATTATTATTATTATTATGCTATTATATATATACCTATATGTATAGTATTTTTTATTTATTTATACACATACATGTATTTTATTTTTGGGGTCATTACATCTTGAACGCCAGCGTACTCAACAACAATATCTGACTTGAGGAACTCTCTTTCGGTTTGGTACTCCACCTCAGCCACAAGTTACACCTAGCAAACAACTCCAACTCGTGCCACATGAGATACCCCTAGACCTTCCGTGATAACCTCACGAAATACCTATATCCATCCCGTGATGCTGCCCTCACCAGTCCCCAAACATCCACATCAATATAGTTAAGAATACCCATCGTTTTGTGTGTGGTTACATTACACAAAACAATATTTCCTAACTTAGAACTTTCAGCTCTAACTCCACCTACAACTGTGTTACCCTGCAGTGCATAGAGATTCCTTGTTATCCTTTGTCCCTTTATCACTATCAATACGCCATCACACACCATCATCATCCCACCTTTGGACTTGTAACTATATTAGTCACAATCCAAAGCACCCAATGATATCACGTTCTTCCATAGATTGGGTACACGTATTACCCCACATAACGTACTTACCACACCATCGTACATCTTGATCCTGATGTCCTCTATTCCGATAACTTTGCAAACCACACCGTTTCCCATCAAAACAAATTCAGGACTCACCAATCTGTAAGTGGTGAACCAGGCTTTGTTGGGCGTCATGTGAAAAGAACATCCTGTGTTTAGGATCCACGAACCCGTAAGGCGATCTGAACTTGATGAAACATTAAGCATCTCACCATCACTGCTCCTTGAGTCCCTTCTTCAATTACTTTTATGGATTTTGACGAACCCTTAGACATATATCGACTTTCCATTTTTCGCCAAAATAATGTCGGAGAATCCTCATCCATGACGTGATACAACACGTCATCGACCAGACATAACCTGATCATGGAAACCGCTTTTGCTTTAAGCTCCTTCCAACTTGCGTTATTCATGTCAGCTGACTTCTTTCCGTATAACGCCTTCACCATCCCTTGTTGCACTAGTAGATCTTTCACCCTTCGTTGCCAAAGCCCGAAATTACCAGTTCTGTTGAACTTGTTCACATCGAAATTAATCGAAGAGACCCCAGCCATTGTAGAACGAATAACTCTGATACCACTTGTTAATGTTCATTCAATTTGAACACGCGCAACAAAAGCACACAATCAATCACGAAACAATCAACAACTACTAATGCAATCACTTAATGATGAAATGTACTAACACAACTAGAACACACAAGATTTACGTGGTTCGGAAAAAGCTTACATCCATATGAGCAACACTTCGATTTTCACTATGATCAATGTCAAAGCTCACACTTTTGGGTTACAAATATTGTTTATATAACCATCTAATGCCGATAGAAGAGTTCTAGTAAACCTAAACTACATCTATAGTTATCATTTGGAGGAAAATCCTCCAAATAAGCCCAATCTACAAGCCTCCGATTTGGATTTACGTGAACTGCTTTGAATATGAACCACATCTCCAACAAAAATAATAATATTAAAATACACTAACAAAGAAAAATATTTGCATAGAGGTCTCAATATGTCTTATATAACTTTTAGGATTTCTTTAGTTTAACACTTAAACTTTTTTTGAAAAGTACTTCTGCGTAAGTGGTTCAAGATAATCCCTTAGTAAGGTATGAAGTTCTTCTATATTGAAAATGGGATTAATGTTTATATTTGACGGTAGTTCAAGCATAAAAATGAAGCAAAAGTAATTAGAAGCATGGGCGTGGATTTTCTTTGAATTTTTTTTTTCAATCACGCAACCACTTTTGGGTTAACAAATTGCATTACCTTTGAGAGTGACTCTCCAAAATCCCCTTTGTAGTACTTTAAAGACTTACAATAGGCCCCTCCCAAGGATTTAAGAAACTACAAGAAGAAAATTATTATGGAATCATTTCAAATACAATACAAGTCCTTAAAATGAGTCCTCAGTTATTCTTACCTAAGTTGTGGTTGAGCATAAGCTTTATGTTCTGGCCTAGGTTGGGTTTGGAGCAATTTTGACAAGCAAGCATATGGCAATAAGGAATTAAAAGAAAATATTTTGTTCTAAAGTATGTGTTTCATCTAATAAAATGATTTCTTATAAACTTGTGGAGGGTTACATTTTAGATCTACTTTCTTGAAGTTTGTAAGCTTAATAAAATTTGTATAATATTACATTTGTTGAGGCTAAAATTAAGCTAGGACTGAGGCAATCATCTTGAGCAATGACCTCCACTTGGGTCCCTTGATTGACGTGCTCACCTTGAGCAATGATCTTTACATAAGCCCCATGACCAAGGTGCTCATGTTGAGCAATGACCTCAATGTGGACACCATAAACTAGTTGCTCACCTTGAGGAATGACCTCCACATGGGTCCCACAAATGAGGTGCTCACCTTGGCCAATGGCCTCTACATGTACCATAAATTGAGGTGCTCATTTTGAGCAATAACATCCACGTGAGTCTGCATGACCAAGGTGCTCATCTTTAGTAATGACCTCCATGTGGGCCCTATGAATGAGGTGCTCACCTTGAGTAATGACCTCCACATAGGCCCCATGACCAAGGTGTTGACCTTGAGAAATGACCTCCACTTAGAGTCCCACAATGGAGGTGCTCAAATTGAACAATGATCTCCATGTGGATCCCATAACCGAGGTGCTCACCTTGAGCAGTGATCTCTACATGGGCCCCATGACTAAGGTTACCTTGAGTAGTCACCTCCATATAGGCCCCACAATTAAGGTGCTCACCTTGAGTAATGACATCCACGTGGGTCTTATGACCAAGGTGCTCACCTTGAGCAATGATCTCCACATAGGCCTTACTACTAAGGTGTTCATCTTGAGCAATGACCTCCACATAGGCCTCACAATGAAGGTGCTCACCTTGAGCAATGACCTCTTCATGGGTGCTTACTTTGAACAATGATCTCTATATGGGTTCCACATTTGAGGTACTCATCTTGAGCAATGACCATGTCGGCTCCATAGCAGAGGTGCACCTACCTGGTGCTTTAACTACCTCCATATGGGCCCCACGATCGAGGTGCACCTCCTTGGTGTTTAACTACTTTTACATAGGTCCCACGATCGAGATGCTCACCTTGCGCAACTACCTCCACATGGGCCCAATAACCAAGGTGCACTTCCTTGGTGCCTTAACTACCTCTATGCCACAACCAAGGTGCACCTCCTTAGTGCCTTAATTATCTCCACATAGGCCCCATGACCAAGGTGCACTTGGTGTCTTAAATACCTCCATGTGGACCCCATAACTAAGCTGTAACTCCTTGGTGCCTTAAATTCCTCCACACGGACCCCACAACCAAGGTATGCTTTGTTGATGCCTTAACTACCTCCATATAGGACCCATGATGGAAGGATTCCAAACTCTCAATTACCCCCATAAAATAAAAGGTAAGTTAACTGAGAAAAGGGATTTCATTATTTCCTAATTCTTCTCACTATCTTTTTCACATTTGAACCAAAGGAACTGTCAACTGACTTAGGCATTCGAGAGATCCCTCAAAGGCCACTAGGACCTCCTAAGAACCTCCCTTTGATTTTGTCGATTTGAAGTGAGAGGGTTTCTCCATTAACTTTTGACTCAATTGACCTCCAAAGTAGCGATCTACTTCTAAGTATCAACATAATTGGTGACTCCACTAGGGATGACATAATCATCCCTACAATCTTGGAAATGCTATCCATGAAATCAAAGAAAGTTGCTTAAAAAAAACTCGACCTTTGGCAAATTCACTTGAAGTAAGGGTTAGGTGGACTTCTACAACTTACTGTATTTGAACTAGTGACCCAAGATTAATTCACCTCGTTCTAGAGGAGAGTTGAGGGGATCCTTGAGAAGATTCTCCAAAATTAGCAAGCACCACCACCAATGTATCACACTACCATCGTAGCTCTTAAACGAGAAGAAAAAAAATCTATCAACCAATCCAACTCCTAAGATGACTATAGCTTCAATAGGAGAGCCTTTCAATGAGGCAAGCATGACGGCAAATCATTCCTCGACCTTCAACAATAAATTCAAAGTGATGAATGAATTTTTTGAGAAGATGGCGAAGGAGATGAACGAAGGGAATGAAAAACTAGAACTTTTAGGTTTGGAGCAAATAGATCCACCTTTCACCATTGTAGTTTTAGAAGCCCCCATTACTTGCAAAATTCAATATGTCACAGATCTAGTCATATGATGGAACTAGAGGCCTTATTGATCACCTTGACACCTTTAGGTCGCTTATGCTTATCCAAGGTGCCCCAAACCTAATATTGTGTAGGGCATTTGTGATGATCAAACTCTATGATCCTACCCTTCATCCTTTCTTCAGTGAGCTTAGCCTCATCCAACTCCTTGTCCAGCAGCTCGACCCTTGCTTTAGCATAGGCTAGCTCCTGCTCAAGATTGGCTACTTGGCTCCTTAACTCCCCCCACCCGAAAGAGTACTTATGAGCTTGATCTTGATACATTTTGTATTTCTCCTTAACTTCTTGGAGAGCTTCCCAGGTGGAGGCCAACTTGCGATAACACTCTTCTAGGTTTTGGATAGCCACTTTCATTTTCTCCTTAAGTAAATGGAAGAACATTAAAGACTAGCACCCAAAAAAAAGATAAAAAGGAGGAAAAATCAAAATGATAGTAGAAGTGAAGAGAGAAAGTAAAAGGGGAGGAAGTTAAAACCTTGTAATTCTGATGGGCTAAGGTGTTGGAAATAACTTCAGGAAAAAGCTCCTTTAAGCCTTGGCAGTCCTCGGGGAGGAATATGCACTTGGTGAGTTGAAGAACCACAACTAAATCATTCAAGATGAGCTATTCAGAGGCAGTGACTACCAAAAAGATCTACACCGGGCTGGAGGTTTGATGTTAGGAGACAAAAGGCTGGTGTGTTGAAAAGGATTAACCTCCATTGGGAAAGTAACACTCCCTTAAAGCATTGAGAGGGCGCCGAGCTAAAGGCAGGCCAAGAAGACTGAGGAGAACTTGTCAGTTTGCGAGGAGTGATAGTTTAAGGAATTGGAGCTAGTTTAGGTGAGGGAGACTAGTCCTCCCTAGTAGAAGTAGTAACATTTTGAGGAACATTTGAGCTAGACTCCTTCCTCTTTTTCGGCTTATAGACATTCTTGCTTATCCTCTTAAACTTGTTCAAATCAATCGACCTCTACATATTTTCAAGAAAGTAAGACTTTAGTCAGGTCGAAAACAAATTAAAGGCAAATTTCAACTGGTGACAAGTCCTGCTAGAAGGCGGAAGAGAGGATGGGTTTAGCCCACGCCTAGTTAGCATAGGTTCCTTGATCACGTGTCAAAGTTGCGTAATTTAGTATTTAAAATCATGAATAAAAAATTGCAATTTCACTTAAATGCCTAATTACGTCTAATATTTTAATATTGAGCTCAATTCACAATATTTGAATTCTTATTCTATCTTTGCCGTAAATTTACGAGTTTCTGTACTTAATTATTGCAGGAATTTTTTTTGGAAATTTAAAGAAGAAGAAAAAAAAGAATCAAAAAGAAAAAAAAAAATTGACTCTTCACGTGGGTTGCCAACACCGACGCAATTGGGTCGTGAACAATCAAGGTGGAGGCCGCGTGTGAAGGCAAAGAAGGAGAATTGGAAGCTGGGCCGCGGGCATGCATGCAACCAAGAGAGAGTCGTGGCCATGCATGCAAATTAAAAATGGGGCGTGAGCAGCTTAGAAGAAAGAAAGAGGGCAGCCTGCTGCGAGGGAGATTTAAAAGAGGTCGTAGGCTTGTCTTGGAGAGGCTGGAGCTGCTTCAAAGAAAGGTCGTGGGGTGGGTGCTAGGGCCGTGCGTGGAGACAAGGAAAAAGGAAAAGGGTAGCTGTGGCTTTAATTGAGAAGGGAAGTAGGGCTTTTAAGGAGAAAAAAGGTTAGGCAGCTAGGGTTTTTTTTTAGAGGGTTTTAGGTGTGCTTTTGCAGGGGGACATTTGAGGGATTTTTGGGAGCCGTGACTGCTGTGGGAAGAACTCCACCACTCTCTCTCTCTCTCTCTCTCTCTCTCTCTCTCTCTCTCAATTTAAATACTTGTTTGAGTTAATTTTATTGTTAAGTTCAGTTTGTTTTTTTATTTAAAGTCATTGTTGGAATTAATGCTTGTCTGAGTATTTTTATTATTGAGTTCACTTTACTTTTATTTAAGATTAATGTTGAAATTAAATATTTGTTTAAGTTAATTAGTGTGTTAGTTTATTTCATTGTTAAAGAATTTCTTTGAGTTCTCTCTCTCTCTCTCTTCCTTGTTATTTAGTTGTTTTATTTTACTCTAATGTCATTTTAAATTTCTTGTTGGAACTTTTTATTAGTTCAAGTTTAGTTATATCTATTTAAGACCTTGTTTGGGTTTATTTATTGTTAAGTTTAATTTATTTATTTAGTTGAGCCATTGTTAAGTTTAGTTTATTTTTAGATATTGTTGGAGCTATTTATTTTATTCAAGTTATTATTGTGTTGAGTTGGTTTCTTATTCTTAAGTCATTGTTGGAGTTTAATTATTTTTGTTGAAATTATTGTTGGTTATCTATTGTTGGATTCATTTTTGTTAAACCATTGTTTAAGTTTTAAGACATTGTTAACGTTTAAGTTTAGTTTGTCTTCGTTTGAAACTGATTAATGAGGTTCTTGCTTTTGATCTATTATTTGAATGTTTAATTAGTGAGTCGTTTGGTTAGTTTATGCGTATCAGATTCATAGTTTAGGTTTCACGTCGTTTTAATTTCATCATAAACTCTCAAACACCCTCAAGAAATTGAATTTGAACTGGGTTCAGTAAACTGTTTTCTTATTTTCTTCTCTTTATTTTATGCAAGTTGGAAACCAATTTGCATTCCCTGAAAAGATAATCTGACCTTTTTGACTAATTATTACATAACAGAACTCTATACTAAGGATAACCTTTGCGCTACTCATTTTTAGAGCGAGTCATTCCTCAAGAAGGTTCTTATAAAAAACCATGCCATGCCTACTTGCCGACTCCAGGAGATGCTCATATATGACTATCTCATATGAAATCAACACAACGAGTGAGTTCTTATGTGAAGAACAGTCAGGGTCTTTCTATTAGGTCTTTGCTCTCCAACTGAATTCCCTTTAAGCGTAGAAAAAATTTCCCTTCCATTCGTAATGTGAGGAATGGTTGGCATGTATCAAACTCTTGTCTAAGCATAAGTAAAATAACACCACCCAAGCTCTTAAGGATGAGCCCTGAGCTAGAAGAAAGCTTTGACCAAGTTTAGGCTGGGCATGTACGTAATCAATCTCACCAACATGACAAAGCTGACCAGACTCAAATAAGAGTTTGGAGCTAGCTAACTTGGAGCAAGCCCTTAGAGTTGGAGCACTTGAAATAAGAGAGGGTTTAAAGGAAGTCACAACCCATTTTTTGAAGTAGTCCTTATACAGGCTCATCTCTCTAGGCCAGTGTTGGCGAGTTCAGTTATTTCTACTTGGAAGATGAAGTATAATCGAGGTAGGTATGTAGAATACCCTCCTAAGTCGAAGGAAAGACTCCCTAAACAAAGTACACTCCTCTTGGCCAGCCCGATGAGAAGATGAAGTAGCTTAGTCGGTAAGTTCGATTTTACCTTGAATCCTTACCTTATTAAAGCCTACCCCCACCTCGTGAAAACTCAACCTGGCTAGCTCTTTGATGGCTCCACCTTCTATCTTATATACCAACCTAACACCCCCAAAGATATTTAAGAAAACAAAGCGATACGTACTTATTGGAAAATATGACGATTGCCAGGAAAGTTGACGGTCAGAGACCACTACAAAAAGCTAAAAAATAGAAGCACCAAAACTTCCACTTTGAGAACTTAAAAAATATCCCATCAAAAGAAGTGTAAGGAGGGAAATCTCAATCCAAGGTAAACCGAGCATAGTGAAAGATTGTCAATGCCTTGATTGAGAGGAACATGCGAGGAAATCCACTAATCTTCCAACAACTTAGTTCAAGTTACCAAGCTAAGGAAGAGGGGGCATCTATTGAGGCTAAAACGAAGCTAGGATCGAGGTGCTCGTCTTGAGCAATGACCTTCACATAGGTCCTGCGACCGAGGTCCTCACCTTGAGCAATGACCTCCACGTGGACCTTAAGGCCGATGTGCTCACATTAAGTAATGACCTCCATGTGGATCCCATGACGAGGTGCTCACCTTGAGCAATGATATCACGCCCTGAACCCGCCAAGTGGGGCCCAAGGTGTGATGATCCAATCACTTGTGTCTGATACAATAACCTCAATCACGTAACGAAAAAATAAATAAATAAACATCCTCAATAATATACCAGAGTTCTATAAATTTCCCAACATCCAAAATCCATATATACTTATCAGAAAACTAAAAACATAAACCCAAAAATACATCCAAGATCTTGAACCTCTCACAAAATTGCTATGTCAACAAACCCAGCCCCGAGCTCGCTAAGCTCGATCACGCGGAGGTCCTGAAAAAGATGAATTGTATAATGGGTGATACACATATCAGTAAGACGGAATAAATTAATACCAGTATGTGGCTATCATGAGTTTAGTGTATACAAAATATCACCAGTTGTTAATAAACCAGAGTTATAAAATCATTCTCAGATCATACTCTCTCTCTCTCTCTCTCTCTCTCTCTCTCTCTCTCTCTCTCTCTCTCTCTCTCTCTCTCAATTATTTATAAGCGAAAGTTCCCGAGGATAGGGGTGATTACACACCCATACATGTAGCTCCCCTATGCTCTAATACATTATGCAACCTAGTATGCCTACAATTGATACCTATTAGGGCACTTACCTTTCTCAGTAAGTCCTCGGGCGGAAAGTTTACTTTACCCCAAATACATATAATACTACTATATTTAATACTTTGTTACTTTACTCTATATGCTGTTATTTCTATAAAACCCAACTCTTCATAACCTCTGTTTTCACATGCTCTGTTATCACATTTCACACCCTCGATCTTCATATATTTTGTATTCACATACACCGTTCAGTATTTACATGCACTATACTATTATATCTTAGTTAAATCTACAAATATGAATTTAGAACTCACTGCCATATAGATAAAAGTCAACATGCTTCCCCCCATGACGGGTTGTGCGCCCCCGTAGGCTGGACTTAACACTGGTTGGTCCACCAGAGTTAAATTAATTCCTAACTCTTCAGTCTGCTAGGCCGATTGACTTTCCCATGCTGGTCGAAACTCTAGGGGGGAATTCCACCCTTCACAGCTCAATCAACTATTTAATACCAACACTCTCTAAGACGTGTGGTTGCACTAAACTCTTCATAACTCTCGCAACGGTACCGTGCGTACTATGGTCCACCGGAGTTCTCAAACCATACATTGCAATTTAAAATTAATATTCTGCTCTTATTAAACAATTCCAAATACAATATAATCCCAACGCATTTCAGTATTTCAACATATTATACATATTTAAAAACTCAACACAGTATTTGAATAATACACATATTTATATAACTACTAAAATAATAATTCAATCCATATTCATTATCTATTTTACTAAAAATATAGGTTAAATTACCTCCACAATTTATCTAATACTCAAAATAAGCATTGATAAGAAAAACGGAGATAATTATCCCTACTCACCTTAACCAATTTTAGAAAATGTAAAACAATTCCAACCAATCATTTCAACTAGTCAAATTATCCAGAGAATCCATTACTTAAATCCCGTAGCCTTTTTATTTACTTTAATCGATTCATTTTCGAAAATAATGGTTATTAACACAACCCTAGACTCAAAACCCTCAATTTAAATGGTTGGTTTTCAAAACTTGCATGATAATTATATACATACACATATAATTTCCATTTTAATCGATAGAATTTACAAAACAATTGACTTAATCTATCCCCTTACCTATTTCTTGAAGTTTTGCCTAAAATGAACGGGAGATGAAAACCCTAACTTTATGGCACCGCCGCCGAAATGATCCGGCAACTCAAGAAAGATGATTGGAGAGTGAGAGTGGCTTTGGGTGAGTGTAGAAATGTGAGAAAATCACGTGAGGGATAAGAGAGAGAAGTTCAAAAACTTAGAGAGAGAGAGAGAGAGAGAGAGAGAGAGAGAGAGAGGATAGAGAGAGAGAGAGAGAGAGAGAGAGAGAGAGAGGGGGGGGAGTGAATTTTTAATAAAAAATGACATAACATCTATTTATAAACAGGCTGTCCCCGTGCGAGACCGTCGACAGTTTCCTGTAGCCGTTGACGGTTTGCCCTGTTTCCCTATTTTTTTAAAAACCCTCGGTAGTTTAAATTGCCGGCGATTTTTTGAGAGGGCCTGAAACCGTCGACGATTTGGTGCTGAACCAAACCATCTCCATCCTTTTTCTTATTGAGTAATGACTCCCATGTGAGCCCTATAATTGAGGTGCTCACCTTAAGCAACAATCTCCACATGAGACCCACGATCAAGGTGTTCATCTTAAGCAATGACCTTCATGTAGGTTCCACCACTAAGGTGCTCATCTTAAGCAATGACCTCCATGTGGGTCCCATAACCAAGGTGCTCACCTTAAGCAATGAACTCCACGTGGACCCTATGACCAAGGTGTTTATCTTAAGCAATGATCTCCACATAGATCCCACGAACGAGGTGCTCACCTTGAGCAATGACCTCCACGTGGGCCCTACAATCAAGGTGCTCACCTTTAGCAATAACCTCCATATGGATATCATGAGCGAGGTGCTCACCTTAAGTAATGACCTCTATATGGACCCCACAATCAAGGTGCTCACTTTGAGCAATGACCTCAAGATGGGCCCTACAATAAAGGTGTTCACCTTGGGCAATGACCTCCGCATAGGTCCCAAGACCGAGGTGCTCATCTTGGGCAATAACCTTTATGTGGGTCCCACGATCAAGGTGCTCACTTTAAGCAACCTCATTAAGATGCTCACTTGGGCAATGACGTCTACGTGAGCCTCACGATCGAGGTGCTCACCTTAAGCACCTCCACATGGGTCCCATGACAAAGGTGCTCACCTTAAGTAATGACCTCCATGCGGGTCCCATGATTGTGGTGCACCTCCTTAGTACCTTAACTACCTTCATGTGGATCCCATGGCTAAGGTGCTCACCTTGGGCAACTACCTCCATATAAGCTCCATAATCGCCTTCCTTGGCGCCTTAAATATCTTCGCATGGGCCCCACAATTAAGGTGCACCTCCTTAGTGCCTTAACTAGCTCCATGTGAGCCCCACAACCAAGGTACACCTCCTTGGTGCCGTAGCTACCTTCATGTGGGCCTCATAATGGAAGGATTTCGGACTTTTAATTACCCCATAAGAAAAGAGGTAAGTTAGCTGAGAAAAGTGAGATTCATTCTTTCCCAATTCTTCTCTCTTTTCACTTGAACCAAAGAAACTATAAATTGACTTAGGTATTGGAGAGATTCCTCAGACGTCCCAATGATAGATCTAGATCCCAAATATTAATATAACATCTTGCAATTGATAGGTTCCAAAAATTACGTGAAAGAACCATTTCTTGCAAGTATTATTTCAATAAGGAAATACAAATTCTGCATTTTTTTTTATTTTTTATTTTTGACAAAATTGAATAGGATAAAAAGGACTAACATGGGAAAAACTAGCTTATTCATGCTTTGATAAGGCCCAGATTTGGGGCCTAAAACTTAATTTTGGGGCTTGGGTTGGAATCATGTTAAATTAAAATATATTTGTTTAGGGGAATTGAACTAAGAACTCAAAAGAGGGAAATGGGGGCAGGCCAACCAAAGGTGCACTCCTAATTGGCCTTCTTGTTGGAACCTTGCCTATTCTCCAACTGCTACTACCTTCACTACCTTTGTACTAACTTGAGCATTAAAGACAATTTGGGCCTCTCAAAAAATATTTTCTTCGTGGTGCTGCACAAGAATTGCCAGGCATTTGGAATCGTAGGACAGAAAATTAGAATATTTTCATTCAACAAAATTGAATGCCCATCAAGATCTCCCATTAAGCCCATGAGAAGAATGTGATTCTTTTGTGAAAATATAAATATTGCTATGTAAAGTTAAATTACTACTGCACAATTTTCTTGTGACAAACTAGGCACAAGAATACATCACAATTTTGAAAATCTTAGAAGATTATGCAAACTAATAATTAGAAATATCATTTAATTAGATACAGCCCTCAATAATGCCCTTTTATTTTAGGATAAAAAGGCATTAACCTCCCCTAAAATTTGGTAAAAAAGATAGTAATCTGTACTAAGAATTCATAAATCTCATTGACCACCTTGAGATTTTAAAAAAATTTACCAAATAGACTTTAACCTTCCTTTGAAAAACTCATCCTCCTACAAAATACATGAAAAATCTTTTTCACAAACATCAAATTCTTGAAATCTCAAAGTTTGCCTTCCAAATTTTTAAAACCCCAAGAGGATTCTTTTTGACAAACCAAGAAGCTTGGTATCTTCTGCCTTTTATTTTATAAAAGCCCTTAAATGAAAGGACTTCTTAAAATCTCTCTAGAGCCTCGCTAGTAAAATTACCTAATGCGACTTCTAGAGTAAAACATTTCTCTTACGCAAGAAGCAACTAATTATTGGATGACTTTCTTTTAATCCCCTTAACCTTTCTTCTACTCCTCTTCGTTTGAATATCAAAGTATTGCCTTCTAAAAGTTGAATATCTGACAATGAATAAACCTTGGCTTTACCATGAGAAATCCCAAAGGGATGGCTTCACAAAGTCATTTCAAACTGATATGCCCATAATAATCTAACTAATGAAGGCAAGTCAACACCAATCTCGCACTTTCTCCGGATTTGACATTCTGACGAGTGATTAGCTCAGACCCAATAAAGAGGAGGAGAGATCCACGCCAACGCCCTTAATAACCGAGTAATAAGTGCATACATTTATTGCTGGAGAGCGATTCACGCCTCCGTGCAATAAATGCGAGCCAACCGGCGGTCAACTCGAACCCCTATAAGAAGGGATTTGGAGGAAAGACAAAGGTAAGTGATTCAACACAATTATACTGTTGCATTCAGCATCTCTAAAAGTATTCCCCTTACTTAGGCATCGGAGTGACCCCTCGGAGTACACCCCGGGTCCTCCAAGCTTTTATTTTCTTCCTCTTTCAGGTCAACGAGAGTCGAAGGAGCATCCCAGCTATTTTTATCCGCAACAGTTGGCGCCGTCTATGGAAAGTTACTTTTAGGAGGCGATATTATCTTACTCTCGACTTTCAACATTCCAACAATGCCGACCTCATGCAATTCTACCTTCTTCCCTGATACAAAAGAACCATCCCAATCCATCCAATCCACGCCCGCAGAATTATCGGGTGTCAGTAGGGAGGAGTTCCTCGCTTTTCAGAAGGAAATGAAAGACATGTTCAACCAACCCTTACAATAGAAGAGTCAAGAAGGGCACGTCCTTCCCCAACCGTAAGAGAATCCCAGCGCAGACAAGCAAGCTAACGAACCAGTGGAGAAAGAGGAGAAAACTCACCTCAATAAGAAGGTAGAAGATGCAAATAGCGTGGATGTCAACCAACAAAGATCCACTGAGCTCGAGGAAAGAATAAAGAAGATAGATCACATAGAGAAGATGATGAAGGAGGGCAGAACCAGACCCTACTATGGGGAAGCATCCCTAAGGTCCTCAGAGCCTCCATTCAACAAAGAAATCATGGAAGTTCCATTGCCCAGTAAATTCAAGATGCCCACCTTTGAAAGATACGAAGGTTTGTCTGACCCCATTGATCACTTGAATAATTTCAAAATGTTGATATAGTTGCAAGGGACTCCTGACGCCATCATGTGTCGAGCTTTTGCTACCACCCTTAAAGGTACTGCCAGAAACTGGTATCGAACTCTTCGACCAGGATCCGTTGGTTCCTTCCAAGAGATGGAGCAAATGATTACCGGTCACTTCCTTAGTAGCTGGAGAGTTGCTAAAACAACAGGCAATCTAATGAGTATGGTGCAAGGGGAGTGGGAAACTCTAAAAAACTTCATGCATCGGTTCAACATAGCGACTCTAGAAATCCGTAACTTAGACATGGGGGTAGCTTTGGCCGCCTTGACAACGGCTCTCCAACCCGGAAGCTTCTTATACTCCCTAGGGAAAAAACCGCCGGTGGACATGGGGGAGTTAATGATCCGAGCAAAGAAATACATAAACTTGGAGGAGATGATGGATACAAGAGGAAATCGCATAGAGCGGAAAAGGGGAAACAATAGCAGAGAATCTGGAGACTCCTATAGATCTGTAAAAAGGCATGAAACTAGTGCGCTGCAAACGGGTCCAAATGTGAGAGGACAGCACAACAAGTTCTCCACCTACACACCCCTAAATGTAATGCACTCAGAGTTACTGATGCAGATTAAAAAGAAGGACTACATATCGTGGCCTGAACCTATGCGAACACCTCTACATAAGCGGAACATGTCCAAGTTTTGCGCATTCCATAGGGATCACGGCCACGACACAGAAGAATGCATTCAGTTGAAGAAAGAAATCGAAGTCTTAATAAGAAGGGGACATTTGTCAAAGTTTATAAAGAAGGAAAATCCACAAAGGGAACCAATCGAGCAGAGGAGACATGGCGCAAAAGAGAAGGAAAAGCAGGTGATAGGGGAAATTGCGGTGATCTTTGGAGGATCCGCTAGTGGAGGAGATAGCGGGAGCGCATAGAAAAGATATGCTAAACAAGTGCTGACGATGGAGAAGGGGGAAACCAGTAGCAAACGAAACAGAAAAGATGACATTATAACCTTTTACAGCGGAGATGAAGAAGGGGTGCAACACCCACATGATGACGCATTAGTGCTCTCCCTACTTGTGGCCAATTACATGGTCAGACGCATACTGATAGACAACAGGAGCTCGGCCAACATTATGTTCTGGTCGGTCCTGGTTGGAATGAAGATCGACAAGGAACGACTCAAGCCGGTCTCGACCCCCTTGGTAGGACTCGGGGGAGACACTGTTCACCCCTCGGGTACAATCACATTACTGGTGACCATAGGGACAACCCCGCAGCAGGTAACGACATTGACAAAATTCCTGGTGGTCGACCGACCTTCGGTATACAATGTCATCTTGGGTCGCCCTTTCCTTAACGCAGTGCGAGCGGTAATGTCAACGTACCACTTCAAAGTCAAATTCCCTACACCACAAGGGATAGAATTTGCCAAGGGAGATCAGGCCACTGCTCGGAGTTGCTATGTAATGACCTTAAAAGGGAAGATGGAGGTTAGAGAAGCTCTAACGGTGGAAGATTTAGAAGTAAGAGGAGAGTATCCCCAGATCGGTACAGTACATGAAGATATCAAGCACATACCATTGAAGGGCCACCAGGAGAGAAGTATACAGATCGGGAATCACTTACCCGACACCTTAAAAGCGGAGCTGACTGAACTCTTGGACGAATTCACTGATTTGTTCGAGTGGTCGGCCGCAGACATGCCCGGCATCGACCCTGCTGTAGACACCCTATTTTTGCCCTAACCGAATAGAACAAAGGGGTCCCTTCTCATTATATTATTATTATTATTACCTTGTTTTTATTATTATTTTCTTATAATTATTTGTATTATTTATTATTGTTCATTACTAGTATTATAATTAGTGTTACTTTACTATTATTTTGGGTATATTTTTTATTTATTATTATTATTTTTTTTTTTTGTTTTCCTATATTATTATTTATACCTTATTATTACTATTATTTTGCTATTATCTTGTTGTTATTACTATTATTATTTTTATTACTTTTATTATTATTATTATTATTATTATTATTATTAGTAACATTATTATTATTATTATTATTATTATTATTATTATTACCAATATTTTTAGTAATACTATTATTATTATTATCTTACTATTATAATTGTTATTATTATAATTACTAATATCATTATAAAAATAAAAATAAAACAAAAAAAGGAATGTGGTTTTTAGGGTTTTAGGTGAAAAGCCTATTTATAGGCTTGATTGGGTAGACAACGAAGGGGGCGGGGGGGTGCACAGCAGCAGCGGCAACTCCGGCCAACTCCATCTGCTCCAGTCCCAGCCGACGAACCAACCTCCCTCTTCTCTCTCTTGCCGCAGCATAGCCACCGTGAACCACCCTAGCCAACAACCCTTGCCACATAGCCTCTCCCTCACTCTCAGTTTCAACCTCACCCTCACTCGTAGTCCCTTACCCGAACAGCCCTCCAATCCGTCGCTGCTTCATACTGAACCCGAACCTCCGGCGAGCCTCCCACGTCGCACCGGCAACAAACCAGCAGACTCGAGCACCAGCTTCGGCACCTGTTCCATCTTCCCAGACAGCCCACAGCAGTCTCCATGCACCAGTCCTCACGGCCCCCCCTGCTCAGCCTGCAGCAGACCACCACAAGCACCAGCTCCTACCCGCAGCAACCCAAGGCTTCTCCAGCCTTTAAATAGCAACCCGAAGACTCCTCTGCTCTTGTTGCTCCTTACTCGTCGCCGACGCAATCCCACCACACGCAGCACTGCTGTTGCCTTCCCGAACACAACCCCTCTGTAATCTCCCCTGTACACACTCACACACCCGCACCCACATACACACACAGTCACAGGCACAAATATACACAAGCCATTGTTTGTTTTGTTTTTTTGTTTTTTTTATTATTTAACTTAGTTTATCTCATGGAACTGTGAAGATTTTCTTTTTTATGACCCTCTTATTTTGTTTTGTTTTGTCTTTTTATATATTATTAATTATTAATTCATTTGTTCTCTTTTTTTGTAGGATTTTTTTTTTGGGCTTATTTCAATGTTCAAAGTTTGGATTTTGTTCTCTTGATTTTATGGTATATATGTATATATATATATGGTGTTGTTTTCGTTATGATTTTTTTCTTTTTATTGCCAAGGTAAGATTTCATTTGTAATATTTTCTGTTGTCATATTTTATTTTATTTTTTTTAGTGCACAATATTCAACTTGTATGCGTAATATGTATTCTTAGGTTTCGGGTTGTTATCTTGTTGTGGTTCTTATGTATAAGATATTTTTTATTTTATTCATGCTTATATTGTATGTTAACTTTATATTATATTATTAGTATTTTAGAATTTTGGTCATGTTATATATCATGTTAGGATTTTTAGTAGATTAGTTGTAGTACATGTGGTATTTTAGAACTATAGTTGTATGTGTATTTAGTATTCTAGAATGTTAGTCATATCAGGTATTTAACAACTTAAGATCTATAATTAACATCATACATCTAATTTAGTGTTTTAGGTAACTTTTAATATAGCATCTTGTGTAATACTATATATTTATTATTATGATATTTTTAGTATGTTAATATATAATGTATTATTTATTATGGTAAGTTTAATATTTTAGGTAATATAATATATTTGGTGTTTTGGTATCATGCTATTTTGATATATATAATTTTATAGTAATTTGTTACGTATTATAGTATTTGTGAATATTTATTATTATTATCGTGATCGTGTGTATTATGGTATGTTTGAGATTTTTTGTTTATAACGTACATGTAGTATTTTAATATTATGGTATTGTCATCATCTTAGTCTATATTATATATTTTATATTCTACTATCATTAGTATGTTGGATATTTTAGCTCGTGTTATATATTTAGTCTTATAGTATGATGGTATGTTTAAAATCTTAGCAAATACCATATATTTATATCTAGTATTTTGTATCGTGCTAGTTTTAGTATTTTAGCTTGTATTATATATGTTGATTAGTATGTATTGTGGTGTCATAATATTCTAGTTTATTACTATTTTTTATCTTTATTATTATGTTACTTATTATATCTATTATCCAAAACCTCCCTAACTAGTATTTTCATACTTAGGAAAACCCATAAAATTTCTAAAATTTGGGAGCGTATTTTATAAAGTATTTTTGATTTTTAATCCCTATAATTTTATTACAGAGGTATGAGCCTTCGGGCATCACGTACCTTAAGCTCTGAGGGAATATATATGTATGTATTATATTTATTTATTTATTTATTTTTTATGTGTATTTATAAATTCATAAAAAGGAGTAATTTAAAGACTTATTAAATTAACTTTGGGATAATTTCAAATTAATTAGGTACCGTTCGTAAGAACGGGCGCGTAGGGGGTGCTTGTACCTTCCCCTCGCGTAACCGAACTTTCGAGCCTAATTCTGGTAACGTAGACCGATTCTACCACAAACGAGATAGTAATCATGTGTTCTAACCACACTAAAAGGTTAGTGACGACTCCGATATCCCAATATTTTTCCTTCAAAATATAAAACTAATTTTAATTTCGCCGCCTGAGGCACACGCGCTCCCGGGACGTCGCGACAGCCTGCTGTGATAGAGCACAGGTTGCAGGTCAACCCCAACCACCGACTTGTGAAACAGAAAAAAAAAAATAGCTTCGCGATGGAGCGGATCAAAATAATCGACGAGGAGGTGACGAAACTATTGTAGGCCAACTTCATCCGAGAAGTAGACTACCCGGAGTGGCTGAGCAACGTGGTCCTAGTAAGGAAGCTCAACGAAAAATAGCGCACCTGCATAGACTTTACGGACTTGAATAAAGCGTGCCCAAAGGACAGCTTCCCTCTCCCTCAAATCGACCAGCTAGTGGATTCGACCTCGAGGCACGAGCTCCTCAGCTTCATGAATGCTTACTCAGGGTACAACCAAATCCCTATGAGTCGAACTGACGAGGAAAAAACTTCTTTCATCACCAAAAGAGGCTTGTATTGCTACCAGGTGATGCCCTTCGGCTTAAAAAATGCAGGGGCCACATATCAGAGGTTGGTGAATAAGATTTTTATAGACCAGCTCGGAAAAACAATGGAAGCGTACGTGGATGATATATTAGTGAAAAGCATGGAAGCAGTGCGGCATTGTAAAGACTTGAGGGAAACGTTCAAGCTCCTTCGCCAGTACCACATGAAGTTGAACCCATCGAAATGTGTATTCGGCGTTTCTGCAGGAAAATTCCTGAGCTTTATGGTGACTCATAGAGGTATAGAAGCAAACCCGGATAAAATACGAGCGCTGCTGGAAATGGAAGCTCCAAGGACTAAAAAGAAGATCCAAGTTCTAATTGAAAGGATAGCCTCCCTCAGCAGGTTTATCTCCTGCTCAGGGGACAAAGGCTTACCTTTCTTTAGAGCACTACGGAAACAAGGAGGATTCGAATAGGGGGAGGAGCAGGCCAAAGCCTTCAAACAGCTTAAACAATACCTCGGATCCCCTCCTCTCTTAACAAAAGCAGAGAATGGGAAAGACCTCTATCTATATATAGCTTCCACGGAAAATGCCGTCAGCTCGGTCCTGGTCCGAGAAGAAGGCAGGAAGCATCAGCCCATATATTACACAAGGTGTTGAGTGGTGCCGAAAAGAACTATTGCATGATGGAAAAAGCCGCCTTCTCCATCATCTGTACAGCACGAAAATTAAGGCCCTATTTTCAAGCCCATAGGGTTGTCGTGTTAACAAACCTACCAATGAAACAAATTCTACAGCGGTCGGAGAGTTCGGGAAGGATGACGAAGTGGTCAATCGAATTAAGTGAGTTCGACATAAAGTATCAACCAAGGCCCGCAGTCAAGGCTCAGGTACTTGCTGATTTTACAGCAGAAAGGCTCCCCGAGTCATCCACTAAATCGGATGTATGGACACTGCATGTTGATGGGTCCTCTAATGCTGCTGGAGGGGGAGCTGGATTCATCCTTTCTTTGCCGGAAGGCAATGAAACTCTCTTCACACTAAAGCTGGAGTTCATAGCAACCAACAACGAGGCGGAGTACGAAACTTTGTTAGTAGGCCTGCGACTAGCAGAAGCAATAGGGGTGGCATAGATTAAAGTATTGAGTGATTCCTAACTGGTGGTAGAGCAGCTTAAAGGAGAATTTGAGGCTAGAGATCCAAGAATGAAGAAATATCTCTTTAAGGCCAGAGAATACACAGAGACATTCATTCAGTTCGACATAGAACACGTACCAAGGGCAGAGAACAAAAAGGCGGACGCACTCACAAAATTGGCCTCGGCAACTAGTTCAGAATGGAAAGACACTATCTATCTTGAACGCATATGGAAACCCTCATATGAGGGGGACAGAATTAACTCGGTAGAGTCCGAAATCAGCAAGGACGACTGGAGAGCATCTCTATTCCTATACCTCCAGGACGGATCCTTATTAGAAGACAATAAGGAAGCTCTAAAGGTGAAAAGGAAAGCTACAAGATATACGTTGATGGGCCGGGAGCTCTACAGGCGATCCCTAACACTGCCCTACCTTCGATGTCTAAGCAACGAGGAAGGGGAGTACATACTACGAGAAATCCACGAAGGAGTTTGCGGAAACCACCTTACCAGTAGGGCTCTAGCTCACAAGGCTATGCGACAGGGATTTTATTAGCCCACAATGAAAAAGGACGTTGTCGAGCTCGTCAAAAGATGCGACAGATGTCAAAGATGCGCAGCAATACCACACGCACCCTCTAATCTACTCTCCCTTCTAACCAGTCCCTGCCCTTTTGCACAGTAGGGGATAGATATCCTCGGACCTCTACCACAGACGACAGGCTAGAAAAAATTCTTGTTGGTAGTAATAGATTATTTCACTAAGTGGGTAGAGGTCGAACCTCTAGCCACCATAACAGAGCGAAATATTACACGCTTCGTGTGGACATCAGTGGTTTGCCGTTACGGCATCCCCTGGGCGATAGTTACAGACCACGAGAAGCAGTTCGACAATGACCACTTCAAAAAGTTCTGTTCGGACCTATCTATTAAGGTCCTCTTTGCGTCAGTGGCGCACCCCCAGAGCAATGGACAAGTAGAGAACATGAATCAAACAATACCACATAGACTGAGGACGCGACTCGAATCCATGCAAGGTAGATGGGCAGAGGAACTCCCTTCCCTTATATGGGCGTACCACACCACCAAGAGAGCAGCAATAGGGGAAACCCCTTTCATGCTTGTCTTTGGTGCATAGGTAGTCATCCCAGCAGAGGTAGGGAGACCCTCTTGGCGAAGGCAATACTTCAACGAGCAGACTAACAATGAGGAACTCAGATCAGAAATAGACCTATTAGAAGAGAGACAGGATCAGGCGAGTTTAAAAGTTGCAGCGTACCAACAGAGAATAACAAAGTACTACAACAATCGCATCAAAGTACAGAATTTCTAGCTAGGTGACTTAGTCCTAAGGAAGAGGCGAAACAACCCATTCAAGCCAGGGTCACACAAGTTAAAGCCCAACTGGGAGGGCTCATACAGGGTCACAACAGAGATAAAACTAGGGACGTACAAGTTGGAAGATGTAGGGGGAAAAGAAATTGAGAACACATGGAACTCGAAAATGTTAAAAAAATACTATTCTTAAAAACCGCTTCTTGCAATGCTATAATAAAAGTATCCATTACAATAGAGTTGCACTACATCAATAAAGTTTGCAAAATTCAAATTACAAGTTCGGTTCCTACAAACTAGTTGGCTTTACTCCCCTCTCCAACTTCCTCCTCCTCCCCTTCCTCATCCTCCTCCAGATCTTCCACAGACTCAAGACTCTCGTTGCCATAACCATGAAAGCTCACACCATCCAGAGGAAGCTCAGGATGTTTGGTCCTGACTTGGTCCCGACACCTCCTGAATCCCACCCGGTAAGCCTTGGAGGTATCAATAACGAACTGGTTGGAGTCTTTATATTCCTTTACTGCAATTCGGGAAGCAGAAGTAGCAGCAGCAGCTTCTCTGGCAGGTAATTCCTCCCTACGAAGGCGCTCGATCTCAACTTGCAGAGCCCGTTCACGGACCTCGGCCTCGTGCAGTTCGTTCTGAGCAACAACATATTTCTCCCTGGCATCGAGGGTCTGCCGATACATCTCAACAACCTTCTCCTCCTGCGTTAAAGCCATCGTCGCCAGCTGTGGAGGAATACAAAGTACGGAACAGTTAATAAGACTATGTATAAGGCGAGAAGAATAAAGCCATTAAAGAGTAGATACCTAGTATGATGTGTGGCGGATCTTCGCGGAGAGAGCGTCAGGGAGAGTACACTAGGCTTGCACAAAGTCCTCAGCGTGCACCGCCCGACGGAGAGCAGATGCAGAACGGGTCGGCTCGTGAAAAATCGCTTCAGTAAGAGGCTGAGGGATCGAAAGAGGAGCAGCATTGATCTCTTCTTGATGGATACTAGAGTTACCTGTAGCAGGTGCATCCCTTTGGGAAGATTCCCCCTCGATCTCCCTTCTCTTCTTCTTACTCCTACTCACCCTTTGCTTTCTGGCTTCCCCCATGAGAAATTCATATCTGTTGAAGTCCATGTCTGCAAGGGTAGAAAGAAAAAGAGTTAACACTAACAATAGAGATAATATATAAATACATACATATAGAAATTAGAGGCGAAGAGAGACTTGAAGAAACGGGGCTGATCCCCCACTGAACGAGGACGCGCTTTTGGAGCAGCTCCTCATGAGGGACAATACCCTGCTCGCCAAGGGTTTGAAGCTCTTTCAGGATGGCCTGCTCGTCAGGTGAAAGCCTTGGAAGAAGGTGGCGCACCCGAACTACAAAGGAAAAGGGATAAAAGGAAAAAAGTTGAGTCAGCGGATAACCTAGTGGTAACCTGCAGAAGAAGGAGGAGCAGGGAGAGACCACATTACCATCAAGAGGAGAAGACCAGACCAAAGAGCCCTTGTAGTTCAACTCCCCCGATGCAAAGAAGTAACGAGACTTCCATTATGTATGGAAGAGCTGCCCGGCGAAAAGAGTTTATAGCCTAGTAGAGAGTTGAAATAGTACCACTCCTTATCTACAGAATGTGTTCGCATCTGGAAACAACTCCTGAAGAGAAGAATTGTTGGCTGGTGGCCGAGGCGGAGCAGAAGAACGACAAAATAGGTGAGCGAGAGATAGAAATTCGGAACAAGTTGGGAAGGGGCTATCCGGTAGAAACGTAATACACTAGAGACAAAGGGGGAAAAAAGAAGCCTGAGACCCAAATCTAAATATTCAGTATAAAAGCAAAGCTCTCCAGAACCTGGTTCAAGGGCGGACTCGGAAGCAGAGGGTAACCTAACAATAATGCCCTGGGGTACAGCAAAAAAGTAACGAACATTCTGTAGGTCGGAAGGGGTAAGGCCACAACGGGCATTTCTCACCGTAGTAAGAACCCTCATAGGCTGTGAAGAAGACTCCATGAGGGGAAAGAAAGTGTGAATAAGACAATACCTCACCAACGAATCAAACGGGCAAGCACCCAACAAAAACAAAGAAGAAAAGAGGACCAAGCATATCAAAACAGTACAATTCCGCACACAAACAGCAAGACCGTCTTACAAAAAAAAGATCAAACACACAAAGTTAACGCAAGAACAGCTAAGAACATGAAGAACAACAAAACAAACACATAGTAGGGAGGGGAAGCATACCTAACGGCAAATGGGAGACCACGAGAACTGAAGAAGAGAAAAGAACAAAGGAGCCCTCTACTCGGAAGAAATGTGCAGAATGAAGGAGTCTCCTAGCCTTTATAAAGAGAGGAGGGCACGAATCACTGAGGCGGGAATCTCCAAATCTCTCATCTCTAAAAAAAGGATTACGTCTCGAGGGGAAAAAGGACGCTGAGAATCCCATTACCGATAGGAGATCTCTGACATGGGTACAGCGCGACTTCTCGAGGACAAACGGCGCCTCGAAAAGCCTACATCGCCTCGGACACAACGTCAGACAAGGGACCATAAATGGGAACTTTCCATCCGACACGTTTCCCAAGGTATGGTGCATTTAAAATAAGCATTTATCACTTTTGCAGGAAAAGAAGAATGTAACGACACCTCGGGAAAATGACTAGATACCTAGTAAAGGAGCACGACTCACTAAGCATGACACACTTGGGACTGAGGCGGTGCTGCCAAGCGTGGCTCCAAAAACGACCCAGCAGATGAGCACGACTCATCAGGCTCATAGGCCAAACTCGCGAGCATGACTCGTAAGGCCAGAACAGCCCAGCAGATGAGCACGACTCATCAGGCTCATAGGCCAAACTGGCGAACAGGACTCGTAAGGCCAAAACAGCCCAGCAGATGAGCACGACTTATCAGGCTTATAGGCCAAACTGGCGAGTACAACTCATGAGGTCAAAACAGCCCAGCAGATGAGCACGACTCATCAGGCTTATAGACTCAAATTACGAGCACGACTCGTAAGGCCAAAATAGCCGACCAGGTCGGATAGCTCAGCCAATTTCAATCTAGGGGACAGTTCGACCAAATCCCCTTCATAAAGCAGGTCGAACAAGTCGATATATCTACTCTTATGTTGCAGGTCGGACAACTCGGCCAAATTCCCTCCATGGGACAGATCGAAAAAATTCCCTCTAGGGGACAGAACGTCAAAACTTCACTCCAGGGAAAAGGTCGGACAAATCGGTCAATTTCCCTCCGTGCAACAGCTCGGCCCGACTAACTCTTCGTGGAGTTCGGCAAAATAGCTCGGCACGAGCAGCCTGGCAAGAATGCTTGGCACGAGCAGCTCGGCAAGAAAAGCTCGGCCCGAGCAACTCTTCGAGGAGCTCGGACAAAAAGCTTTGCACAAACAGTTCGACCTGAGAAACTCTCAAAAAGCTCCAACAAAAAGCTTTGCACAAATAGCTCGATCCGAGCAACTCTTCAAAGAGCACGGACAACGAAGCTCAGCACAAGGAGCTCGGCAAAAACAACTCAGCAAGAGTAGCTCGGCAAAGCAACTCGACACAAACAGCTCGGTAGGACAGCTCGGCCAAAACAACTCAGCAAGAGCAGCTCGACAAAGCAGCTCGACTGGACAGCTCGACCGGACAGCTCGGTAAAAACAGCTCGGCCCGAGCGACTCTTCAAAGAGCTCGGACGAAGCAGTTCGGTACAAACAGCTTGGCTGGACAGCTCGACAAAAACAGCTCGACCCGGGCATCTCTTCAAAGAACTCGGACGAAGCAGTTCGGCACAGACAGCTCAGCAAAAATAGCTCGACTCGAGCATCTCTTCGAAGAGCTCAGACGAAATAACTCGGCAAAAGGAGGTCGGCAAAAGCACCTCAGCAAGAGCAGCACGGCACGAGCAGCCCGACACAAGCAGCTCGGCACAAGCAGCCCGAGAAGAGCAGCTCGGCACGAGCAGGTCGGCAAGAGCAGCTCGGCAAAACAGTTCGATACGAGCTGCTCAACTATTCTACAAAAAAAAAAAAAAAAAACAAGCGAGAGAGAGGAACACGATGAAGTGTTAAACCCTCTAAGGGGAAAGATGAAAACAAAACCATTATTCAAAATTCTATCCAAAAATTTGAAATAAAGGGGGGGACAACTGATATGCCTATAATAATCTAGCTAATGAAGGCAAATCAACACCAATCTCGCACTTTCTCTGGGTTTGACATTCTGACGAGTGATTAACTCCGACCCAATAAAGAGGAGGAGAGATCCACGCTAACGCCCTTAATAACCGAGTAATAAGTGCATACATTTATTGTTGGAGAGTGATTCACGCCTCCGTACAATAAATGCGAGCCAACCGGCAGTCAACTCGAGCCTCTATAAGAAGGGATTTGGAGGAATGGCAAAGGTAAGTAATTTAACACAATTATACTATTGTATTCAGTCTCTCTAAAAGTATTCCCCTTACTTAGGCATCGGAGTGACCCCCCGAAGTACACCCCGGGTCCTCCAAGCCTTTATTTTCTTTCTCTTTCAGGTCAACGGGAGTCGAAGGAGCATCTCAACTATTTTTACCCGCAACACAAACATTCTCCAACATATGGTCCAAAGGGTACAGGTAAACCTTGTCTTTCTAGCCAAAATCATTGCCTATGAAAAACAACTGTCATGTTTATAAAGCGGACGACATCCAAGGCGCACAGATAATAATGACCTAAAAATTATTAAATTTCCATCTTTCGAACTCAACCATAAAATGTAGAAGGAAATGCTTGAAGCTCAAATTACAGCAAATCTACTCTCCCCATCTCCCAAAACTAGAAGCCCAATTAACACCACATACATACATTCACATTGGCACATACACAAACCAAACATGACATCTTAAACACAAACTCTTTTAAGTTTTGGGATTCAAAATGAGTCTCTCATTAGCCTGTGAGACATGACTTGAAACACCCATAAACTGTCTAATCCTCTGGTCGACCAGATACAAATACATATTTTTTTTTCCGAGAAACTGACAAGGATTGCAAATCCCTTGCAAAAGAAACTTCTTAATAGGAAGTTTAGCAAAAATAACTCCATTGTAAGAATTAAAATAGGATTTTGATGAGGGTAAGTTTCAACACTTATATCACATTATCATTCAAACGAAAATTATGAAATCAACAGAAATTAATACACAGCTACAGAAAAATCAATAGTCTTGAGATCAAAATGTAGCTAAAGCACAGCTGTGAGCTCTGGGCTATACAAATAAAATATTTGCATAAAGCAGCTAAAAACAAAATCAAAAGATGAAAAAATAAATGATGATCCCAAAAAATTGTAATTATTTCTTCTGTTCTAAAGTGAACATTTATCTCTTATTCTAAATGTTCACATAAGGTGAAACGAGAAGATGAAACTAAACTCTCCAAAACATACATGGGGATTTAATACGAATCCTCATTGTTACCAGAACCATATTCCTAGGATTCTCATACCAGTTCTTTGTTCTTCTGCATGATAGCATGTAACTAAAACCTCCATTAACCAACATTACAAGTACACCATCAAAGGCACAACATAATGACAAAAATCCAACAATAACAAATAATTTACTCCAAAAATCCCTGATGTCATACTACTTCACCATACAAAGCGTATCTCGCAATGTAAATTGGTAATCCTAAGCCAGCTAAAGACATCTTCCTACAGTCTCTCGTCTAATCAAAAGCATTTTGATCTGTGAGCTGCATCATGCCAGCAGCTTCTGCTTATTTTCCCATCTGCTAATCAAAAGACACTACTGCATCAGGAAAACAGCCATTGTGAAAATTGCTGCCCCAATGCAAGCTCCATTCAACACCAGTACATGTAAAACACACTACTATATAAAAATAATAAAAAATAACAAAACACGCACCACTCTGTCACACATTGTCGGACAAATATAAATTGAGTTCGTCCAATAATATTAAAAAAATTTACTGTCCCAAATACTAGTGTTAATTTTTTTCATTGGTACAATAAATTAGCCTGTAAGATTCCAAAAGAATCTAAGTGAATTAATTTGTATTCATGTTAAATGGAAAAAACCTTACCCACCATATGGTTAAAAGTCAAAACAGCATAAGCTACGACTGAAAAAAGGGAGAGCACATCATGGAGGTTGTGTAACATCATGAAGCTAAATCATTATGTTCAATTTTTGACATCCTACCTTCCCCTGTTGTCTCACTTTTTCCCCTTGGTTTTGCTTCAACTTCTCACACAGAACATCACCTGCAAGATGGACATGGCTTCAAACACAAATTCTTACCTTCTCTCACCATTTCCTCTTTTCCAAGTCATGCCAAATTATATATCCATGGTCCATGGCGCACTTTTCATCACATGACACAACTTGCAGGTAAGAGGACCTTTTGCCACTCTTAAAAAACATTAAAGGGTCACAAAAAAATAAAATTTCTCAATGCTATATAGAATCTACTCCATGAGAACTACACCCAATATTCCTTACCTATGCAAACTCAATATGGGTTCCAGAAACTTAAAATAATACCTTGATGGAATTATTTGAAGCTAAGTGGAGTGGAATACATTTAAGCCAAATCATTGATGCTGCTGATTTGGATAGATTGGATCAAGTAGGTCCTAATGAACACTAGGCAGTGAATCAGAACACACAATTGCTTACAAGCACGCATGTTGCATTCAAGGCACTTCAACTGCAGTCCACCATACTAAGTACATTGAAGCATATGTCCCAACAGTATGGTCACCACTCCGTTTGGCAGCAGTTGACAGATAACAGAAATGCGTGTAAATAAACAACAAAAATGTAAAAATCTAAATAGATAAGTTTTGCTCTTGATTAAAGTACTTGGGCCTGGCCAATTTCAACTCTAAATTTTAACAGTTTAAAGCTCTTTCTTCTCATTATCCACTAGGTGCTTATTTTTATTTTTTATTTTTTATTTTTTTTAAAAGAACGGATTTTTGCATAGCCACATTAAGTTCATAATTTCTATCTTGGAAAGGTCTAACAAAAAGCAGATTCTCTGAATTCTGATGCAACAAAGCAGTTTTTTTCTCTATAAATTCACTGCTAGTTCCATATTTCAGCTTCTATTGTTCACCTACAATCATAATAAGTTCAACTGAAAGAAGCTATCCATATCATGTTAGAATCATTTGGCAATCATTCATAATGATACAATAAAGGCAGCCAGTATTGTTGATAATGATTCTAAAAGCACGTATCATTATCAACCGTCCACCAAAAAACACATGTAGGCTTGCACCTAGATATTGGTCAGCTACTAACTCAACAATGACTACCAGAAGTTACCCACATAAACCAGTGAGCATCAAAACCCATGCAAAATAGAATATATTAGTACTCTCATAGGGTAAAGGTAAAGCAAGTCATTCTCTAAATTCCCAACAAACTACTAAAAGCATTAAGAAGAAATATGTATAAACAGTGTGGGCAATAAAAATCCGGCTATGCATTTTAAGAAGCTTTTCTACCATTCTTTCTGTAAAAGCTTCCACATACATTCAATTGAAAGCTTATGCCATCAATACCAGCACTCCAACCCTGAGAAAAAATAGCAACAATGACCAATGAGTTACAAAAGGCAGTAATCCAATATTAGAAAGCCACCACAATGCAAAAGTACCATTGGGTATCAGTATCCAACACCAATCTAACAATTAATACTTCTCTGACACTCTAAGACACATATCCTAAATGTGCAATTTTTAATTTTTAAAATCGTATTTCCCTACACTATGGACACAGTTGGATGCTTTGGGACCACACCTGAGACATGTCAAGACAAGTATTTTTAGCCAGAGGGCAATTTCAGGTTACCATTTTTCCAGGAGGAGGGGGGATGAGGGTGTTCAATGAACTTCACCACTTGACCTTCAATCATTTTGGTCTAGTCCAATTTTTACAGCCTACCAAAAGATAAAGTTCATTTGAGCTCCACAATTTTGACATCCAACAACTCTTTGCATGCATGAGTACAAATAGTTCTCCCAAAAAACCAAGGAACCTCCACTTACTCATAGTATTGTTCAATCATACTATGAATGTGTGATATTAAGTGATAAGTGTGTGTGGATAAAAATACATTTGTATAATCAATAACTGGCACGAACATCATGCTCATAAGTTTTACATGAATGTGAAACTCCATTTTCTCATAGCATTGTTCAATCATACTATGAATGTGTGACATTAAATGATAAGTGTGCATCGATGAAAATTCATTTGTATAATCAATAACAGGTACAAGCATCATGCCCATAAGTTTTACATGTATGTGAAACCCTTTGATAGAAAAAGTAAATTTACATAATGCATAAATACATACATACATGGGTGCCAGTGTTCGAGCGTATTATTAATTAATTAACTGACCATCCTTGCCATGCTGTATCCTATTATTTTTCAAGTTGTGGTCTTGCCATGTCCATATCATGTCTTATCCGCATCACGTCTATGTCACATCAGTGCTTCTTACTAGAAAGAAAACTACCTGCTAGTCCCATTTAAGGCCTGATTTTTGTTTTTCTTTTTTGCTTTTGTTTATTTATTTATTTATTTTTACACCCGCACTCAGGGGTAGGGGGTATTTTGCAGTAAGGGTATTAAATAGCTCCTGTGTATGTATCTACACTTAGCCCACATTAATCAATTGAACCAAACCACAATAAAAACTATAAGCTATTTTAATAAACTGATGAATATTAAATTTAAATAATAGGATGAACTTGTCAATCACCTCCCTTGGCTTTGCTCCTATTCTGCACCGACTTCTACAAGCTTATAAAACCAACTTAAAGCCTTCTGACAGGAAATCATCCCTGCGCAAAAACCATCAGTCCATTAAGGCAGCTTGTCAAAACGAAATGAACACAAGATGTTCTCAAATCATAAGATATAATAAAAAGCTAAGCTGGCTAATACTTAGATGAATTGCTACTCTAAAAAGAAATGGAAAAGGCCTGCTACCTTAAGAACTGGAATGGTTTATGATATTGCTTCATTTAAAGAATTAAAGATGTCCATTCAAACAGAAATTAGTGAAATCAACATTTGAAAAAGCAGATTAACAGAAGACCAAGAGAAGTGCCAAGAAAAACAGTCAAGATTTCTTCAGGCAAAGAAAAGTATTGTAAAATTTTACCTTTTCTTTCTGGCGTTTTTATTCTTGTTTTTCTCCTCAGCTGCTTGTTTCTTTCGATCAATTCCACCGCCTGGGAGCGGAATTAGACTTCCCACATAAACCTCAGCGCTAAATGTTCCCGGAGCCCCCTCGATCCTAACTTTTTTGGATTTTCTCCTTTTCCTATCAAACCAAACAAGCTTGCCATCGTCCACTTCCATGAGAACCATGTCGCAACTTTTACCATAAGCCAAAGGCATCACAAAACCAGAAAACCCTCTCACATCGGTTTGAGTAATCTTAAACAAGTTAGTCCAGGAGTCCCTAACCCCATATTCCTTCATCACCCATACATCCACATAATCATTTTGGTAATTACATGACATACAAAGACAACCATCTAAAACCCCCACATCCAACTGAAAAATGCCGTTAGAACGGTCAGGCTGTTGCACTAACCCAAACCTCTCAAGCTTAAGATCAAACGCCACAATCAAGTTGGTACTGGGCGATTCAAGAACAGCAGGTGCCACCCAATGCAAAGCACCGCCGGCAAAAGTCCCGTACCCTCTTCTGTAAAATAAGTAGTAATAAGGTTGAAACATATAACGCACATAATCAGGAAACCCCTTGATTTCCCTCCAACTATTACTCTTTAAGCTGAAAACCTTAACTTGCGCTGAAAATAAATCACCATTTTCACTAGCGAACTGTATCATTCTCACTACCTTATAGTCATCGCTAACGGGGTCGTGCCCAAACCCGTAAAACGTGTACCTGCAAATCTCTATATCGCCGGGAAGCTCATACGCCGCGACGGCCAACTTCTGGTACATCCCCGTCGATGGATTCCACAGGGCGATGTCCTTTTCGGAGTTGCAAACGCCGATCAAGCCATTGCAAGATCCAAAAGCTTCCGTTCCACCCCTAACTTCGTTCAACGGGTGTTTGATCTCAGTCGCGACGCTCAGCGAATCGAAGTCAGCGATGTACAGGTACCAGCTTTTAATTATGAGGCTGAGATTGGAACTGATTTTGCCGGAGTGCTTAAGGTGGAGTTCGATGAATTTTGGATCGTCGATTAGGAAACGCCACAATTTCGACACGGATCGATATCGGGCGAGGACCTTCGCAGGCAATCGGAGGAGAATATCGACTATCACCTCGCACGGGAGACGGTCCGGGGGACGCATTTGTGGTGGTCGACGCTTAGGGTTTTAGATTATTCCAGAAGCGAAATGGGGCCGCAATTCGTGTTGCTCCGTCGCTCAGAACGGTTATATGATGGCAGGTTCGTACTTCCAAAACTTGACCAGAAAAAAATAGGTGACTTTGATAAAAAGAAACGAAATGACTTGGACAAATCAAAAGCGACTCTTATGCTCGAATGTTCTTGAAAATTCTTGCTTTAATATCTTAATTCATGATTTTCTCTATTCGAAAAATAAAATAAGATGATCAAATCATTTCTTCTTACATTTTTTAAAATTTGAGAAATGTTGATTGATCATATATTTTATTATAATTTTACGATTTGAAATATCATTTTCAATTTGATCTCTTTGAATTTAATATTCAAAGTTGCAATTAAATCTATTCATAAAAAAAAATCAATTGTTCCGCTGTGAAAAAGATTATCACGGGACTAATATGGGTATTTTAGGCATTTAAACATTTCCATTTCTGAATAATGTGGGTTACCTAGTGTAATAACTCAAAAAAAAATTAATAAATTAAAATTATTAATCAATTAATTAGTTAAACATTTTAAATTAATGTATTAAATAAACAAGTAAAAAGAAATAGTATTAAAAAAAAACAATGAAAAAAAATTAAAACTAATTATTAATTAATTAATTATTATTGAAATAATTAATTAAATAAACAAATAAAATGAATAGTGTGGAAAAAAAATTAAAATAAAGATATGTATATTAAATTATATATGTACACACACGTGTATATATATATATATATATATATATATATATAATATAAAATAATATAAAGATAGAATTAAATGAATTGGATTTCAATTTGAAATCCAATGAAATTACAAACCTGTTGGATCTCAAACGTCTCTCTCTCTCAATCTCTCTCTGCAACTCAGTAGTCTCCATCCACTCCTCTATCTCCGCCTCTTTCTTTCCCTTCATTTCTCGACGAATACTCAACCGATCGGAAAACGGAAGGTGTCATTAGGTTCCTAACTCCGCCACCAACATTTTTACTGGGGCAGATTTGTCGTAGGAACAACTTAGACCCTATTCCTAGGAAAAGGTATATTTTCCCTAATTTCTTAATTTCGAGTTAAATTTGCTGTTGAGTCGACGATCAGACACCACCACGGGGTCCTAATCGTCGTTGTCGTCATTTTGACAGGTAATTTTTCAATTGGGGTTTTCTAAACCCTACTCCAAAACGAGAGTGAGATTTGGGAAATTTAACAATTTGGTTAAATTTAAGGGTATATTTATTTATTTAGGAATTATAGCCCTAGGAAATATTTAAATAATATTTTATTCATAAATAATTTATTGGAGTTAGGAATTTTTGATTCAGGGTCCGGGTGAGTACCGCAGGTATTTTTCGGAGTCCCTGTTGGCGTAGTTCAAGAAATCAGGTAAGTGAAAAAATATATATTAAATCAGAATTTTTATGAATTTAATAAAAAAATAAATTGTATTATATGTACGTGTATATGTTTCGGTATGGGTAAAATGTCAACTGTTTAAATTATATTTCTTTCGAATTTAGGGCTGTTTATTAGATATGTATATGCGAAAATGAACTGATGTAAGTGGAAAAATATTTTCAGGATAATTAAGTAAGAAATGAAATGTATTTTCAGTATATAAACACTAAATGTTGGTTGGCTTATTTTACAGGCAGTGTATGAATTTTATTATTAAATTGTGTGGCGTGAGAATCTGTACAAATTATCTGTTAAATGTATGAGATGCAGGCTAAGTAAGTAAAACAATTAGAATAAAATATGATATGGACAATATTGCCTGTGTATGTTAAATGCAACCATGTAAATGTAAGACAGCTGAAAGATAGTCATGTTAGCAGATTTAGCACACTTCTGTGTAGACTAACTAATGACAGCTAAAAGGAGCTGTGTTAGCAGATTTAACACGTTTCTACGTAGACTAACTGATGATGGCTAAAGACCAGCTGTAGTATGAAGTAATGAAATGAAATGTTATACAATGAAATGACGATGAAATGGCAATGAAATGAAATGACAAATGTAAATGATATAAATGGAAAAGAATCACTTAAAGTGAAACGAAATGCAAAGTTAAGTTATGAATAAGAATAAATGTGCATGAACGTATAATGATAGGAAAGAATGATGTATTATGATAATAGAAGTATGTATGTACGTAGAACATGTTACGATTGAGCGAGGCATACCTTTCGCCTGAGGGCTTGCTGAGTAAGGCGAGTGCACTAGTAGCTTCAGATGTGGCAGTAGCTGCATAACGCACTAGAGCAGAGGGAATCTACTTGTATGGGCGGGTAGAATTCCCTATCCTTGGGGCCTTTGTCGGTAAACTATTGTTGAATGCGTGAGTACGGGATTAATTTAACACTTGAGGGCTTACTGAGTAAGGTGAGTGCCCTGGTATGCTTTAGCTGCGCCCTTTGGGTTGCCTAGGTATCAGAGCAGAGGGGTGCTACTTGTATGGACGGGTAATCGCCCCTATCCTCCGGTAATCTCGTGGGTTAAACATTTGCATGTGTTTTTTTAGGACCAGAAAATGACTTTCAGTATTATGTTAATGATTTGCAAATATTATAAAATGATATGTATAATCTCATGATGGCCACACGCTGAGTTTAATATATTGTTTATTCCCTTACTAAGATGTGTCTCACCCGAATATGAATTCATTTTTTTCAGGATTTCTCAGGATTGAACTCTCAATTTTATAACATTTTTGGAAGATATAAGAAAAATGGTATATTTTTATGTTAATTTTGATATGTATATTTTATGTTTTATATCTTTATGTTTTAACTCAGTTATGAAAGGATAGTTGTGAAACATACTGGTATTAGTGGATAATGTTTTGGAGACATGTATATAATTGAATACTGGTGGATGATTAATTTATTATGGTTGGTAGTTAGAATAAGTAAACTCTGGTATTATGTTATATGAAGATTATGATCATGTTTTCCGCTGCGTATGTTATGGAATATGATTTATGAGGATATAATCAGGTATAAGGGTTCGGGGCGTTACACCTAGTCACTAAGCAACTGTTAGTACAGATCAGGCCCACTGGATCACAAAAATAAAAAAGTAATACGGTTTATACATTTTGAACATAATGCGATCATACCAGCACTAATGCATTGGATTCCATCAGAACTTCACACTTAAGTGTGTTTGGATGAGAGTAGTATTAGAATGAGTGACCTCTTAGGAAGTACTCGTGTTGCAATCCTTTTAAGAAAACAATTAAAAAAAAAAACTATTCTATTGAATCAAACAAATCATAAATCTATAAAAATAAAATAATTTCATATTGTTGGTAGAATTATGAAGACATTCTTATAGAAAAATGTAAACCATGGAAATGCATTGGTGATGTTAATTGAATGAAATTTTTTTATTGTAGAAAAAAATAAAATTGATATATTAATGCTTTTTTAGAAACTAAAAAAAAAATTATTTGTGCCCAAATTTGACAAACGAGTTTATTATTGCTCGTCATATCTTAATTTTAAAAATAACCTTGACCTTTGCCCGCTCGTCATATCTTAATTTTAAAAATAACCTTGACCTTTGCCCGATTACTAAAAAAAATACATTTAATCATCTTCTTTATAGAGCTTTTTCTTCTTTTGAATCATATTAGGTTATGGGCATGTGACACACAAAGGAAGCAACCAATCACCGGTTCCTTTCTTAATCTCAAAGTTTGAATTTTCACTCATTTATTTTTCAATAAAATAAGGTTGAATAGAAAATGTTGAGGGAACTTCTTAGGTGGGCTTGGGATGGGGGCCCTAGGCAAGGGCCCTGTGAGACTCGTGAAAGCGGTTAAGTTAAGGTTGGGCAGGCCCACATACAGAAGCCCGTCCAAATAGAACAACAAAATGGGCCAAATGGCTCAGGAGTTAGGATGATCATTACAGTCCAATGGCTACCATACATCATCCTGAGGCCCACATCCCCAAAAATCTAACCATACAGAATCCTAGTAGAGTTCACGATTGAAGGCAAAAGACTCCATATTTGTATTTGATTTTTTTTTTTTTTTTGTGATTGTCATTTTTTAATATATTTTCAATGTAATAAATGGATTGTAAAGGTTTGTTAATGGATTATAATAAGTTTTTTTTTTTCTTTATTGCCTTTCAATTTCGAAGATATGTATGTGCACACATGTCAAGGGACCATATTATGAAAAACACCTCTAATTTTTTTAAAATAAAATTTTAGGCAAAACTCCAATAAAATGGTGAGATGTGAGGATGAGAGGTGGAAATATGAAATCGAGAGAGGCATGTTCATGTAATGCCCCTAAGGATGCTTGAGAGTTCGGTGAGGAGCAAGAGAGGTTAGGTGAGAAAGAGAGAGAAAGAGGGATCCACAGGAGCTTGTCTTTACTTTTGCAAAAGATGAAATTTAATTGACTCGAAAACAAAAATTAAAAAACACTTGGAATTTTAAAAACTAATAAATTTTTTTGTGTTATAAAAGATGCAGGAAAATAAATAAAGATGAGACATAAATTTATGTGGTTTGACTATGCCTACTCCATGGGCGGATGAGATAAAAAACTTTACTATCTCGGAAAGAGAGGTGGAAATATGAAATCGAGAGAGGCATGTTCATGTAATGCCCCTAAGGATGCTTGAGAGTTCGGTGAGGAGCAAGAGAGGTTAGGTGAGAAAGAGAGAGAAAGAGGGATCCACAGGAGCTTGTCTTTACTTTTGCAAAAGATGAAATTTAATTGACTCGAAAACAAAAATTAAAAAACACTTGGAATTTTAAAAACTAATAAATTTTTTTGTGTTATAAAAGATGCAGGAAAATAAATAGAGATGAGACATAAATTTATGTGGTTTGACTATGCCTACTCCATGGGCGGATGAGATAAAAAACTTTACTATCTCGGAAAGAATTACAAGATGATATAGAACAGGTCCTTGTACATAATATCTTCGGCCTTGTCTAAGATATCTCTTTTCTTGAAGATTGATATGCCCATAATAAATCACGCTAATAAGGGCAGGTCAACGCCTGTCTCATACTTTCTCCAAGTCTGACTTTCTGACGAGTGATTAGCTCCGACCTAATAAAGAGAAGGAGAGATTCACGCTGACGCCCTTAAAAACAGAGTAACAGGCGCACGCACTTATGGCTGAAGAGCGATTCACGCCCCCACGCAATAAATCCGAGCCAACCAATGGTCAACTCAAGCCCCTATAAGTAGGGACTGGGGATGCAAGCAAAGGTAAGTCATTCAACACAATTATACTGTTGCATTCAGCCTTTCTAAAAGTATTTCCCTTACTTAGGCATCGGAGTGACCCCCCGGAGTACACCCCGGGTCCTCCAAGCCTTTATTTTCTTCTTTCAGGTCAACGAGAGTCGAAGGAGCACCCCAACCATATTTTTACCCCGCAACAGTTGGCGCCGTCTGTGGGAAGTCACTTTTAGGAAGCAATATTATCTTGCTCTTGACTTTCAAACATTCAAGCAATGCCGACCTCACGCAATTCCACCTCCTTCCCTGATAACAAAGAACCATCCGAATCCATCCAATGGACCTCCGATTCATCTGGTGTCAGCAGGGAGGAGTTCCTTGCCTTCCAGAAGGAAATGAAGGACATGCTCAACCAACTCTTACAACAGAAGAATCAAGAGGGGCACGTCCTTCCCCAACCGCAAAAGAAACCCAGCGCAGATCAACAAGCTGACGAACTAAGGGAGAAAGAAGAGAAAACTCAACCCAGCAAGAAGGTAGAAGATGCAAACAGCGTGGACGTCAACCAACAAAGATCCACCGAGCTCGAGGAAAGAATAAAGAAGATAGATTACATAGAGAAGATGATGAAAGAGGGCAGAACCAGGCCCTACCATGGGGAAACATCCCTAAAATGCGCGGAATCTCCGTTCAGCAAAGAAATCATGGAAGCTCCATTGCCCAGCAGATTCAAGATGCCCACCTTTGAAAGATACGAAGGTTTGTCTGACCCCATTGATCACCTGGAAAATTTCAAAATGTTAATGCAGCTGCAAGGGGCTCCGGACGCCATCATGTGCCGAGCGTTTGCTACCACCCTTAAGGGTACCGCCAGAGACTGGTATCGAACTCTTCGACCAGGATCTGTTGGTTCCTTCCAAGGGATGGAGCAAATGTTCATTGGCCACTTCCTTAGTAGCCGGAGAGTTGCCAAAACAACAGGCCATCTAATGAGTATGGTGCAAGGGGACCGGGAGACTTTAAAGAACTTCATGCACCGTTTCAACACAGCGACCTTAGAAATCCGCAACTTGGACATGGGGGTAGCCTTGGCCGCCCTGACAACGGCTCTCCAACCCGGAAGTTTCTTATACTCCCTTGGGAAAAAACCTCCCGTGGACATGGGGGAGCTAATGATTCGAGCAGAGAAATACATTAACCTGGAGGAGATGATGGATACGAGAGGAAATCATCTGGAGCGGAAAAGGAGAAACAACGGCAGAGAATCCGGAGACGCGTATAGACCTACAAAAGGCACGAAACTAGTGCGCTACAAACAGGTCAAAAGAGTAGAGGACAACATAACAAGTTCTCCACCTACACACCTCTAAATGTACCGCGCTCAGAGTTGCTGATGCAGATCAAAAAGAAGGACTACGTCTCATGGCCTGAACCTATGCGAACGCCTCTACATAAGCGGAACATGTCCAAGTTCTGCGCATTCCATAGGGATCACGGCCACGACACAGAAGAATGCATTCAGCTGAAGAAAGAAATCGAAGTCCTAATAAGAAGGGGACATCTATCAAGATTTGTCAAGAAAGAAAATTCACAAAGAGAACCAATCGAGCAGAGGAGGCACGGCGCAAAAGAGAAGGAAGAGCAAGCTATTGGGGAAATTGCGGTGATCTTCGGAGGATCCGCCAGTGGAGGAGATAGTGGAAGTGCACGCAAAAGATATGCTAAACAGGTGCTGACTATAGAAAAGGGGGAAACCAGTAGCAAACGAAACAAAAAAGGTGACGCCATAACCTTTGACAGCGGAGATGAAGAGGGAGTACAGCAACCGCATGATGACGCACTAGTGCTCTCCCTACTCGTAGCCAATTACCTGGTGAGACGTATACTGGTAGACAACGGGAGCTCGGCCAACATCATGTTCTGGTCGGTCTTGGTAGGGATGAAGATTGGCAAGGAGCGATTGAAGCCCGTCTCGACCCCTTTGGTAGGATTTGGGGGAGACACTGTTCACCCCTTGGGAACCATCACTTTACCAGTGACAATAGGAACGACCCCGCAGCAGGTAACAACGTTGACAGAGTTACTGGTGGTTGACCGACCTTCGGTATACAATGTCATCTTGGGTCGTCCATTCCTTAACACAGTTCGAGCGGTAACATCAACATACCACCTCAAAGTTAAGTTCCCTACACCACAAGGAATAGGATATGCCAAAGGAGATCAGGCTGCTGCTCGGAGTTGCTACGTAATGGCCTTAAAAGGGAAGATGGAGGCCAAAGAAGCTCTTACGGTGGAAGACCTGGAGGTCAGAGGAGAGTATCCCCAGATCAGTACATTACACGAAGATATCAAACACATACCACTGCAAGGCCACCACGAAAGAAGTGTACAGATAGGGAATCACTTGCCCGATACTTTGAAAGCAGAGTTGACTGAACTCTTAAACGAATTCTCTGATTTGTTCGCATGGTCGGCAGCAGATATGCCCGGCATCGACCCTGCTGTGATAGAGCACAGGTTGCAGGTCAACCCCGACCACCGACCTGTAAAACAGAAAAAAAGGAGCTTCGCGATGGAGCGGATCAAAATAATTGACGAAGAGGTGACGAAATTGTTGCAGGCCAACTTCGTCCGAGAAGTGGACTACCCCGAGTGGCTGAGCAATGTGGTCCTGGTCAAAAAGCCCAATGGAAAATGGCGCACCTGCATAGACTTCACGGACTTGAATAAAGCATGCCCAAAGGACAGTTTTCCTCTCCCTCGAATTGATCAGCTAGTAGATTCGACCTCGGGTCACGAGCTCCTCAGCTTCATGGACGCTTACTCAGGGTACAACCAAATCCCTATGAGTCCCGCCGATGAGGAAAAAACTTCTTTCGTCACCGAAAGGGGTTTATATTGTTACCGGGTGATGCCCTTCGGCCTAAAAAATGCGGGGGCCACATACCAGAGGCTAGTGAACAAGATTTTTAAAGAACAGCTCGGAAAAACAATGGAAGCTTATGTGGACGATATGTTGGTGAAGAGCATGGAAGCAGGGCAACATTGTAAAGACCTGAGGGAAACGTTCGAGCTCCTCCGTCGGTACCACATGAGGTTGAATCCCTCGAAGTGCGTGTTCGGCGTTTCTGCAGGTAAATTCCTAGGCTTTATGGTAACTCATAGAGGTATAGAAGCAAATCCAGATAAAATACAGGCGCTGCTGGAGATGGAAGCTCCAAGAACTAAAAAGGAGATACAAGTTCTGACCGGAAGGATAGCCTCCCTCAGTAGATTTATCTCCTGCTCAGGAGATAAAGGCTTACCTTTCTTTAGAGCACTGTGGAAGAAGGGAGGATTCGAATGGGGGGAAGATCAGGAGGTAGCCTTCGAGCAGCTCAAGCAATACCTCGGATCCCCTCCTCTCCTGACAAAAGCAAAGAATGGAGAAGACCTCTATCTGTATATAGCTTCCACAGAGAATGCCGTCAGCTCGGTCTTGGTCCGGCAAGAGGGTAGAAAGCACCAGCCTATATACTACACAAGTAAGGTGTTAAGTGGCCCCGAAAAGAACTATTGTATGGTGGAAAAAGCCGCCTTCTCCATCATCTGTGCGGCGCGCAAGTTAAGACCCTATTTTCAAGCCCATAGGGTTGTCGTGTTAACAAACCTGCCCATGAGACAAATTCTACAGCGACCGGAGAGTTCGGGGAGAATGACGAGGTGGTCGGTAGAATTAAGTGAATTCGACATACAGTATCAAACGAGGCCCGCGGTCAAGGCTCAGGTACTCGCGGATTTTACAGCAGAAAGGCTCCCCGAGTCATCCACCAAGTCGAAGGAGTGGACACTGCACGTTGATGGGTCCTCTAATGCTGCTGGGGGGGGAGCTGGTTTCATCCTTTCTGACCTGGAGGGCAACGAAACTCTCTTTGCCCTAAAATTGGAATTCACAGCAACCAACAACGAAGCGGAGTACGAAGCCCTGTTAGCCGGCCTGCGATTGGCGGAGACATTAGGGGTGGCACAGATCAAAGTATTGAGTGATTCCCAACTGGTGGTAGAGCAACTCAAAGGAGAATTCGAAGCTAGGGATCCAAGAATGAAGAAGTATCTCTCCAAGGCAAGAGAATACATAGAGGCATTCGTCCAGTTCGACATAGAACACGTACCGAGAGTAGAGAATAAAAAGGCGGACGCACTAGCGAAATTAGCCTCAGCAACCGGTTCGGAATGGAAAGACACTATCTATCTTGAACGCATAGGAAAACCCTCATACGAGGAGGACAGAATTAACTCAGTGGCGTCCGAATTCAGCAAGGACGATTGGAGAGCATCCTTATTCCTGTACCTCCAGGACGGATCCTTACCAAGAGATAATAAGGAGGCTCAAAAGGTGAGGAGGAAAGCGGCAAGATATACGTTGATGGGCCGGGAGCTCTACAGGAGATCCCTGACACTGCCCTACCTCCGATGTCTAGGCAAAGACAAAGGGGAATACATACTACGAGAAATCCACGAAGGAGTATGCGGGAACCATCTTGCCAGCAGGGCTCTAGCTCACAAAGCTATGCGACAGGGATTTTACTGGCCCACAATGAAGAAGGACGCGGTCGAGCTCGTAAAAAAATGTGACAGATGTCAAAGGTGCGCAATTGTGCCACGCGCCCCCTCAAGTCTACTCTCTCCTCTAACCAGTCCCTGCCCTTTTGCTCAGTGGGGGATAGATATCCTTGGACCTCTTCCACAGACGATTGGTCAGAAAAAATTCTTGTTGGTAGCAATAGATTATTTCACTAAGTGGGTAGAGGCCGAACCCCTAGCCACCATAACAGAGCGGAATATTACACGCTTCGTGTGGACCTCATTAGTTTGCCGCTATGGTATTCCCCTAGCGATAGTTACAGACCACGGGAAGCAGTTCGACAACGAGCGCTTCAAAAAGTTCTGTTCGGACCTGTCTATTAAGCTCCTCTTCGCGTCAGTGGCACACCCACAGAGCAATGGACAAGTAGAGAACATGAATCGGACGATTCTGCACGGACTGAGGACCCGACTCGAATCCATGCAAGGTAGATGGGCAGAGGAACTCCCTTCCGTTATATGGGCGTACCACACCACTAAGAGAGCAGCAACAGGGGAAACCCCGTTCATGCATGTCTTCGGCGCAGAAGCAGTCATCCCGGCAGAGGTGGGCATACCCTCTTGGCGTAGGAAATACTTTAACGAGCAGACCAACAGCGAGGAGCTCAGATCAGAAATAGACCTACTGGAAGAGAGACAGGATCAGGCGAGTTTAAAAGTTGCAGCGTACCAGCAGAGGGTAGCCAAGTACTACAACAATCGCGTCAAAATAAGGAATTTCCATTCAGGAGACTTAGTCCTGAGGAAGAGGCGAAACAACCGTTCCGAGCAGGGGTCGCACAAGTTAAAGCCTAATTGGGAGGGCCCATACAGAGTCACAGAAGAAATAAAACCCGGGACATACAAGTTGGAAGATGTAGGGGGGAAAGAAATTAAGAACACGTGGAATTCTGAAATGTTAAAGAAATACTATTATTAAAAAAAAAAAAAAACCGCTTCTTGCAGCGCTGTAATAAAAGTGCCGCTTACAAAAGTTGCACTACATCAATAAAGGATGAAAAATTCAAAATACATATTCTGTTCCTACAGACTAATTTGCCTTGCTCCCTTCTCCAGCCTCCTCCTCCTCCTCCCCTTCTTCATCCTCTTCCAGATCCTCCGCAGACTCGGGGCTCTCCTCGCCATAGCCATGAGAGCTTACACCATCAAGAGGGATCTCGGGATGTTTAGTCCTCACTTGATCACGACACCTCCTGAATCCAACTCGGTAAGCTTTAGAGGTGTCGATAACAAATTGATTGGAGTCCTTGTATTTCTTCACTGCAGTTCGGGAAGCAGAAGCAGCAGCAGTAGCTTCTAGGGCAGGAATTTCCTTCCTACGAAGGCGATCGATCTCTGCCTTCAGAGCTTGCTCGCGGAGCTCGGTCTCGTGCAGTTGGTTCTGAGCGAGGACATATTTTTCCCTTGCGTCCAGTGTCTGGCGATACATTTCCGCGACTTTCTCCTCCTGGGCCAGAGCCATCGTCGCCAGCTGGGAAAAGGTCCAAGGCATGGAACAGTTAGAGAGAGCAGGAATAAGTAAAAAAAAAAAATTATAAAGCAAGTAAAGTAGACACCTGGTACGAAGTATGGCGGATTTTCGCTGAGAGAGCGTCAGGAAGGGTACACTGGGCCTGCACAAAGTCCTCGGCGTGAACAGCCCGGCGGAGAGCAGACACAGAACGGGTCGGCTCGTGAAAAATGGCTTCCACCTGAGCCTGCGAGTGGGTTGGAGGAGCTGCAGGGACCTCGTCAGTAAGGGCGCCGGAGTCACCTACTGCAGGGACTTCCCTTTGAGAGGATTCTCCCTCGACCTCTCTTCTCTTCTTCCTACTCCGACTCACCCTTTGCTTTCTAGCTTCTCCCATGAGCGATTCATACCTGGTGAAGTCCATATCTGCGAGTATAAAAGAGAAATAGAGTAAGAACACCCACAGTAAAGGTAACACCTGAACGTACACATACACAAAATCAGGGGAGAGAATGACTTGAGGAAACGGGGCTGATTCCCCACTGCACAAGGACACGCTCCTAGAGCAGCTCCTCATGAGGGATAATACCCCGTTCACCAAGTGTGCGAAGTTCTTTCAGGGTGGCCTGCTCTTCGGGGGAAAGTCTGGGAAGGAGATGACGCACCCGAACTACAAAGGAAAAAAGGGTGAAAAGAGAAAAATGGGTTAGACGGATAACCTACTTGTAAGCCCTGCAAAAGAGGCTGGGGAAAGATAGCAACGTTACCATCAAGAGGAGAAGACCAGACAAAGGATCCGTTGTAGTTCAACTCTCCCGAGACAAAGAAGTAACGGGTCTTCCAATTATGGATGGAAGAACTGCCTGGTGAGAAGAGTTTATAGCCTGGTAGAGAGTTGAAATAATATAGCTCCTTCTCTGCGGAATGAGACCGCATTTGGAAGCAACTTCTAAAAAGGGGGACGGTAGGCTGATGGCCCAAGCGGAGCAGGAGTACAGCAAAACAAGTGAGCGAAAGATAAGAGTTCGGAACGAGTTGTGATGGTGCTATGCGGTAAAAACGTAGTACGCTAGAAACAAAAGGGGAAAAAGGGAGCCTGAGACCCAAGTCTAGATAATCGGTATAGAGGCAGAGCTCCTCGGATTTTTGGTCGAGAGCTGACTCAGTAGCAGAAGGTAACCTAACAGTGATATTCGATGGTACAGCAAAGAAATAACGGGCATTCTGCAGGTCAGACGAGGAGAGCTCACAACGAGCGCTCCGAACTGTTGTAGGTACCCTAAAGGGCTGTGAGGAGGTCTCCATAGGAAAAAACAATCTTGAAGGAAACACTAAGGGTCAAGCGGAGCAAGCAAACAACAAAGATCAAGATGAAGGGAAGCCAACACAGATCAAGACAGTAATTTCACACAAACAACAAGGCAATCTTACAAGAAAAGATCAAACATACAAAGCTAGCGCAAGAACAATGAAGAACAAGAAGAACAACAAGACAAAAATACTATAGAAAGGAAAGCATACCTAGCACCGAATAAGGGACTCGTGGAATGGAGAGGAGTAGAGAAGGAAGCAGTCCTCTTGGGATGAAGACGAGTGCGGAAAGAAGGAGTCCACCGGCCTTTATATAGAGAGGAGGACACGAATCCCTGGGGCGGGAATCTCAAAAATTTTCATTTACGAGAAGGATTGCGTCTCGAGGGAGGCATAGGAAACAGAAAATCTCTGACAAATGCACAGACGAGGCTTCCCGAGGACAAACGCCACCTCGGAAACAACAAGTTGCCTCGGACACAGCAACAGACGGATGGCCATCAATAACGCTGTCCTCCAACCCACTTCCCAAGGTAGGACGCATTTAATACCTGCTTTTAGATATCTCTCACAGGACAGAAGTGTGCAGGTGCCTCGGGAAAGCGCGAAGGACGACCCAATAAATGAGCACGACCCATTGGCGCAGGGCCCAAAATGACGAGCACGACTCGTGAGGTGACCAACCAACAGATGAGCACAACTCATACGGAGGACGGCCCAAACTGACGAGCACGACTCGTGAGGCCAGAACAACCCAACAAAATGAGCACGACTCATTACACGGAAAGCCCGAACTGACGAGCACGACTCGTGAGGCCAGAACAACCCAACAAAATGAGCACGACTCATTACACGGAAAGCCCAAACTGACGAGCACGACTCGTGAGACCAGAACAACCCAACAGACGAGCACGACTCATTATGCGGAAAGCCAAGCAACGAGCATTATGTGTAACGTCGCACAGCCGAATAGGTTGGCCAGCTCGGCCTGATTGTCCAAAAAGCTCGGCACGAGTCCTGCTTCAAAGAGCTCGGACAATAGAGCTCGGCACAAATGCTTCCTCGAAGAGCTCGGTACGAACAGCTCGGTAGAAAACAGCTCGGCACGAATGCTTCCTCGAACAGCTCGGACAAAAGAGCTCGGCACAAATGCTCCCTCGAGGAGCTCGGCCCGAACAGCTCGGACAAAAGAGCTCGGCACGGGTCCTGCTTCGAAGAGCTCGGTGAAAAGAGCTCGGCCCCAAACAGTTTGGCAGAAACAGCTCCACACAAAACAGCTCGGCGCAAACGGTCGGCATGAGCTACTCAAGTATGCTACCCAAAAAAAAAAAAAAAAAAAAAAAAAAAAAAAAAAAGAGAGAGAGAGGGAGGGAAGACGATGGAGTATTAAAACCGCAAACACAAATAATGGTTCAAAATTCTATCCAGAAATTTGAAACTAAGGGGGGGACAACTGATATGCCCATAATAAATCACGCTAATAAGGGCAGGTCAACGCCTGTCTCATACTTTCTCCAAGTCTGACTTTCTGACGAGTGATTAGCTCCGACCTAATAAAGAGAATGAGAGATTCACGCTGACGCCCTTAAAAACAGAGTAATAGGCGCACGCACTTATGGCTGAAGAGCGATTCACGCCCCCACGCAATAAATCCGAGCCAACCAATGGTCAACTCAAGCCCCTATAAGTAGGGACTGGGGATGCAAGCAAAGGTAAGTCATTCAACACAATTATACTGTTGCATTCAGCCTTTCTAAAAGTATTTCCCTTACTTAGGCATCGGAGTGACCCCCCGGAGTACACCCCGGGTCCTCCAAGCCTTTATTTTCTTCTTTCAGGTCAATGAGAGTCGAAGGAGCACCCCAACCATATTTTTACCCCGCAACAAAGATAATATTTTATGTTGAACTTTATATTTTGCATGGACATTTAATTTGGACTTGAACATTTTATGGACTCATGGATTGAATATTTGAAGACTTAGATATTTAGTCTTGAAGTCTATTAGATGCATGAAGACCCAAGTGAAGGTGTTGAAGTAAGATCAAGTCCAAGACTCATGTGGGCCCCGCACGATTTTATGCTCCATAGTTCACACGGTTTTGACCTCCCTTTTGGCACATGTTTAAGTGTCTAATTTGAATTGTAATAGTTTAAGACAACTAAGCATGAGTGTGTGTCTAGTAAGTTGGAAAGTATTAATTGTGTTAGGATTTAATGAGAGTGTTTAATATTTTGTCTCCCATAAGTGTGTGAGATGTCAGAATGTTTAATGTTTTGTCTCCCATACTAGTCTTTATATTCTTCTTATTGTAAGAACTCCAGGTGTAACACCTCAGAAAATAATATGCATATAAGTGGATATATACGGACATATTTAATCAGACAATGTTCAAATTATCCCTTAATGATGGAACAATAAGTATATTTTAGAAAAGAAGGGAGGTTTGGTTTAAAACCAAACTGTCAACAGTTTTGTGAAGCTTAGGGAAACTGTCGACGGTTTTGAGTTACTGGGACCTAGTAAAGGTAAAACAGTAAAAAAGAGGTTTGGTAAAAGACCAAACCGTCGACGGCTTCAGGAAGCCCAGTGAAACCGTCGATGGTTTCTTGCGGGACAATATGTATATAAATAGGGGTTAGCTCATTTTTTTTGAAGATATCTCATACTCTCTCTCTCTCTCTCTCTCTCTCTCATCTTTAGGGCCACGACATCCTCTTTTCTCTCTCTTCAATTTCTACCCCGAATCTCCACCAAATCGATGATCATACGCTATATCAAGGTTCCAGCTTCAATCCTCGTTATTTTAACTAGGGCAAATTCGTAGTTTGGGGATCCTAGGAACCACTCCAAGGCTAAGATAAGGAAACAAGTTATGTCAGTTATTTTAGGAAATTGTACCGGTTAAAATATAGCATGTGATTTCTAGATTATTGTTTATGAATTTTTGGATAATATAGGATATGAAATTATGGGTAGGGAAACTTATGATTTTACATGTGATATATGTATTTTGGAAAACTTGGGTTTTGTGCTCCAACTGTTGCAGGCATTATTTTAGGATCCCTGCAAGTGTATCTTCAGTAAGTAGGTAAAGGGAATAGATTATGTCAAGTATTTTCGGAAGTTTAACTAATTAAAAATAAAGCATGTGATTACAGAAATATTATATATGATTTCCTGAATTATCAGGCTTATGGAAATAGAAAGTTTGAATTAATTATTATATGTATGTTTTGAGAAAAATCAGTTGTTGAATTTAAGTAAGACTCCAGAGTTTAGTACATGATTATTTTCAGCAGAAGAATATAGTTATTCTAGGTAAATTATTATAAATGAATTATCACTCAAATTGTGTGGAATGAGTAAATAAATATGATATAGCATAAATAAACCTATTAGCATATTTTATGGATTTGTATAGTAAAGTATAGTTTTATACAGTATTATAACATGACGACTTTACCCAAAGATGTGATTTTGTACTGAGTTATGAATATATATATATAGAATTGTGGTTATTGTGAAACCATGAAATATGGTTGAATTAAGAAATTATGATATGAATGTTCAGTCGGATTTATGTCGTGTTCAGTATACTATGACAGTTTAGTCAGCTTTATGCCGTGACAATTTAGTCGACTAAGTGTCGTGACAATTTAGCTAGCTTTATGCCGTGATCAGTTATGAATGACAGTTATATACAAAGATATATATATATATATATATATATATATAAGTATAATTTCTTTCCTGTATACGGGCCAGTATAAGATTATTCTCCTCGTATATAGGTCAGCATAAGGATGAGTTTAGTAGAGTCCCTCCCTATATACTGGTCAGCATGAGATTGTCCTCCTCATATACCGGCCAGCATAAGGATGAGTACAGTAGAGTCCCTCCATGTATACAGGTTAGCATGAGGTTATCCTCCTCGTATACCGGTCAGCATGAAGATGAATTTAGGAAAGTCCCTCCTTGTATATGGATTAGCATGAGGTTATCCTCCCCGTATATAGGTTAGCATGAGGAAAAGTATAGCAGAGTCCCTCCCTGTCTATGGATCAGCATGAGGTTATCCTCCTTGTATACCGATCAGCATGATGATGAGTATAGCAAAGTCCTTCCCTGTAAACGAGTCAGCATGAGGTTATCCTCCTCGTATACCGACCAGTATGAGGAAAAGTATAGTAGAGTCCCTCTCTGTATATGAGCCAGCATAAGGTTATCCTCCTCGTATACAAGTCAGCATGAGGATGAGTAGTATATGATGATAAGAGTGACTATTTAGGGAAGATTCTATTAGGTATATATAATAGATTATTTATGTACATAGAGGAATCCATCGTGATAAAGTATGAGTATGTATTTTCCCAATATATGTATAGGTGTGAGTTATAGTTATAAAGGCATGTATGTAGATTTATGAGAATAAAGTATTTATTGAGGTAAAATACGTTTTGAAAAGGAAATATGTATTTTCAAATATATATATATATATATATATAAGTGTGAGTACAGTACTAATGATATTTCAATAAATGTGAGAACATTATTAATAATATTTCAGTAAAAGTTTATTAATAAATGGTTATATCTTGCTTATATGATAACTCACCTACCACACACTGATAATAATCTATTCTGTCTTACTGAGAGGTGTCCCCTTGATTACTTAACATTTTAGATACTATGTGGAGAATAACAGGAATCAGAGAAGAGCAGTGAAGCGTGGGTGGGACTCGGTTTAGATTTCATAATTAATGCAAGTGTAAGTGAGATACTAGTTTATCATGTTTGTGTTTATGTCAAGATAGAAGGTCTTGTGGGGAATTGAATTTTTAATTATGTTTGAATAAGTTCAAAGTTTCATTATGATATCCATCATTTGAAGAGTTTAGATACATGTTATAATATTGGGATAGTTTAGTGCTCTAGTAATTAGCATTGGAGGAGTTCCGCTGTCTTTATTAGTTATTATTATAATATGAAATATTCAGAATATTACAGGTGATATTAGAGAAATTGATAGAAAATTTTTGGGTTCCTACAGTTGGTATTAGAGCCCAGTAGTTCTATAGACTTAAGTAAATGATCTTACTAGAGTATATAAATGAGTTATGATGAAGATAGAAAATGGGTAAAGTAGGCTTATAGTAATTCATCATTGGAGGACGAGTTGGGATTTTGGGTTTTGGTTTCGCAGCCTAGAAGCAGAAATCCATCGACGGCTTTCTGTGATTTTTCTATAGCAGTCGATGGTTACAGAAAAGCCACAACAAAAACGATTTTTGTTTCTAAGCAATAGGACTAAACCTTAAATTGGAAGCATGGACGGTGAGTCGGTTGGTTGTACGAGGAAAGTTCCTATGGGGGATTTGAAGTATTTCAGTATGAGGATGTAGTATATTTTATAGTTTCTTAGTCAAATGATTGTATCGATCATGTTATGATAATGTGATTCTAAGATTGTTCTGTTCTATTTTTAGGATGAACCTTGGGAATAATAACGCAAATGTTGGAGGCAGTAACAACATAGGGGCTTCCAATGTGGACGCCAGAGACCCCAATCCAATACTATGAGGAATAGTGCAGCAGGTCATGGCAGAGATTGCGAGAAACTCAAGGGAATAGAACTGCCCACCTGCAAACCAGGGATGCACTATAAGACAACTTACCCGTATGAATCCTCCAATCTTTTTAGGAGGAGTTGACCCATTTGTTGTAGAAAACTGGTTCCAGGAGATTGAGGAAATACTAGCAGTCCTCCCCTGCACTGATGAATAGAAAGTTTTGTATGCTACTTTTAAGGTGACTGGGGATGCCAAGCGTTGGTGGAGATCAGTAAGGCTACTACAAGATCAGAGATTGATACCCTCACAGTCTTGACCTGAAGCCATTTTAAAAAAATCTTCTTCAATTGATACTTCCCTTGTAACGACCTACCTATTTCACCATATTTTTTTTCCACATAACTGCATTTATAATAATCCTGATATCCTGCTAAACTTCTTTAATCATGATCAACTCAGACTCATGGGTGTCGAGGATAAACCTATTGTACATCTCTGATACTTAAGCAGCGGAAAACATAAATTACATGCATACTATCCAACCAGTCACAATACCAGAGTTTTACTAAATTTGACATATATGTACAAACATCCCAAAAGGACCAAAAAATCAACATAGGATCGTAACCCAAAAACAATCTGACCCTAGCTTATCTACTTACCCTTCAGACGGGGTGGTTTAGTCAATCTCTACTGCTATGGAGCTCGGTCCGCTTGCCTATCTGGATTTCCTAAAATGTTTGTAATACTGAGGTGAGACATCTCTCAGTAAGGGAGATAAACTAATATCAGTGTGTGGGAACATGAGTATTTTCATGCTATGCATATATTCAGTACATAATTCATATCTGGTAAAAACAGTTTGTATCATATTTGAATAAAACATGATTTGTCATAACATAGTTTGACATACTAAATTTCTATACAGATAAATCATCTTATATAACCATACCATACTGAAATATTACCCAGGATAGATAGCTAGTTGTTGTTATGTCTTACCCTCCACATGATAGGGTTGTGCGGCCCGTAGGCGGGACCTAGTAATGGCTGGCCGACCATGTTAAGTCAAACATAGGTGTGTAAGTATGATGAGCCTGTTCCACTTGTGCCAGACTACCAAGGGAACTATGACACTCCCATAAAGCCACATCGACTGCCATCTCCCGCACTTTATTTGAGATGTGTGGTAGCACTAACATAAACATAATTGTGAACATATAGTTATGGTACCGTGCTTCGTAAAACTAAACTATGCCATCCGAGTTCTGATAACATATAATACATTTCATAATATTAAACATAACTATTTCATATTTCAGAGTAATATTTGACATAGTTATATTTTCATAATTCTGACATAACATACATAATCACGGCATTTACGCCGACATAAATCATAATGTAAAAATCATGACATTTACGTCAACATAATTCATAATGTAAAAATCACGACATTTACATCGGCATAATTCATAATGTAAGAATCATGAAATTCTTGCACTATTTAACATAATATTCTAAAACCATAATTTTTGTACTATTTTAATGGTTTTTCTTGAAAACTATTATAACATGATTATCCTGGAAAAATCATCATATTTAATATAACATAATTTTCATGGAAATATTATACTCATGCCACAAAAATGTAAGTAGCCTTTTAAATTCCTAATTTGTTTTGAAATTATACTTTCTTATAAAATGTGTTAAAACCATTTCCCTATTCAATAGTAGTATTCCCAAAAAAAATTCTATAACATACGTATTTTTTTGAAAATAAATGTTGTATGACAATAGATAATTTCATGGAAAATGATGACTTAATTTATCCCCTTACTTGACTTACTAAGAAGCCCATAAATTACACCAAACCTACACTCTGTGGTGTTCCTAGCTCAATACCCTGAAATTTACATTTTTTCCAACAAAATATCAGTATTATTCCATCTACAACACTTTCCTCAGTCTAGAAATACCAAATACCTTATAAAACTTAAAATACCCAACTTACCTAGATTTTGGGATGGTGCCCAAGTTGGCCTAACCAACAAACCACTCTAACATACTTGAAGAAAATCTTCCCAAGAGTAGCGTGGCGGCTTCTGATCGTCGAACCAGTGAAGGAAGAAGCCAAAATTTTAGAGAGAAGGAGAGAGAGACGAGGTTTAGAGAGAGAGAGAGAGAGAGGGTTTAATGCAAAAATTTTCATTGAAAAGCTCAAGTTTGGTATATTTATATAGTGCGGATTCGTCGATGAAACACATCACCTCATCGACGAGTCCATGAAGGGAGTTCATCAACGAACTCGTAACCTTCATTGAAGAACTTCAGGCCGCTAAACCCCTCTTGGTAAGTTCTCATCGATGAGACACGAGTCCACGTCGACGAGCCCAAGATGGTCGCTCATCTACAAGTGCTTTGCGTTTGTCGATAAGACCTTGCCGAGTCCCTTTTTAAAAATCCCTTTCTCTCATTTCTTTTATTTACTTAATTCTTCGGGTCTCTACATTCTCCTCTCCTTATAAAATTTCACCCTCAAAATTTACTATATGTATTTAACACCATCCTTTGAGGAAAATGAGTTACTTATTTTATTATTTACCCTTACTTGTGGCAGAGGAATAACGTGGTTACATTCATGGTTCTGGGAGATTACATAATATACATGAAAGAAAAATTTTTCAAAACCAAAACACTACCTACTAACATAAAATTATTACATGTACTGACTAACCTGCACAAAAGAAATTTAACATACTTATCTTGCATTTTTCTGATTACTACTGGTCCTCACTAAACAAATGTGGGTACTTCTGATGTATTTCTTCCTCAAGTTCTCATGAAATTTCTTCCACCGCATGATTCCTTCACAAGACTTTTACTAATGGAATTCTCTTACTGTGCAATTCCTGTTCTTTCCTGTTTAAGATCTGCACTGGTATCTCCTTATAAACCAGTGAATCTACGAGCTCTATGTTTGCATAACTACCACGTGGGAGGGGTCTGAGATGTATTTTCTTAGCATAGAAACATGAAATACATCATATATTCTTGATAAAATTGGTGGTAAAGTTAGCTAGTAGGCAACTGACCCCACTCTCTCAAGTATCTCGAAAGGGCTAATAAACCTAGAGCTCAGCTTACCCTTCCTCCAAAACCTCATAGTACCTTTCAGTGGTGCTATTTTTAGAAATACATGGTATCCCATTTCAAATTCTAATTTTCAGCGGCGATTATCTACATAGCTTTTCTGCCGACTCTGAGTTGCTCTGATTCTTTCTCTAATAAGCTAGACTTTATCATACATCTGTTGCACTATTTCTGGTCCCAAAACTCACCTTTCACCTATCTCATCCCAGTATAGAGGAGAACGCCATCTTTTACAATATAGCACCTCGTAAGGTGTTATACCGATGCTGGTCTGATAGCTGTTATTGTATGCAAACTCTACCAGCGGCAGATACTGGGTCCAACTACCCCCGAAATCCAGCATACATGCCCTTAGCATATCCTCTAATATCTAAATCATCCTCTCTAACTGCCCGTCCATCTGAGGATGAAACACCATCCTAAATGATAACTAAGACCCTATAGCTTCTTGCAAGCTCTTCTAAAATCATGACGTGAAATGTGGGTCTTGGTCCAATACTATAAACACTAGCACACTATGTGATCGTACTATCTCTTGAATATATATTTCCACCAGTCTGTCCATAGAGTAGTTGAATTTGATAAGGATAAAATGAGTAGTCTTTGTTAGTCAATCTATGACCACCCAAATAACATTCTGCCTCTGCCACACCGGCAGTAAACCTATCATAAAGTCCGTAGAAATGTGATCCCATTTCCACTCCGAGATGTAAAGTGGTTATAGCTGGCCCACTGGCCTTTAGTGCTCAACTTTAACCTGCTGGCACGTCAAGTACTGCTCTACAAATTCGATAATCTCTCTCTTCATGCCACTCCACCAAAAATACTCTCGCAGATCCCTATACATTTTAGTGCTGCCTAGATGAACCGTATATAAGGATCTGTGAGCCTCCTCTAGGATCATTCTTCTAATATCCTCATCTGCAGGTATGCACAATCTAGTACGAAACCGCAGAGTTCCATCATCTGATATACTAAACTCACTCCCCCTATTCGTGCTGTACCTTTTCTATCAACTCCATCAATTTAACGTCATTCTTCTGGGTTGCTTTAATCTTTTCTTATAAGGTAGGCTGCACCACCAGGTTAGCAATAAATATCTGGTGATTACTTTCTACTAACTCCACATCAAGCCTCTCCAAGTCCATTAGGATCAGGTGCTGAATTACTGCTGCTAATTGTGCTATTTCCCCTGATTTTCGGCTCAAAGCATCAGCCACCACATTAGCTTTACCTGGATGGTATCTGATAGTACATTCATAATCCTTGATGAGCTCTAACCATCTTCTTTGCCGCATATTTAACTCCTTCTGCGTGAAGAAGTACTTTAAACTTTTATGGTCTGAAAATATTTCACATCTCTCTCCGTACAAATAATGCCTCCAAATTTTCAGTGCATAAACCACTGTAGCCAATTCTAGATCATAAGTGAGATAATTCTTTTCATATTCTTTCAATTTTCTAGACGCATATGCTACTGCTTTGCCTTACTGCATTAATACACATCCGAGCCCCCTAAAAGACGCATAACAGTAGATCACATAACTATCACCTCCCGATGGAATAGTGAATACTGGTGCTGTGACAAGCCTCTATTTCAATTCATGGAAACTCTGCTCACAACTATCATCCTATTCAAACTTGGCATTCTTTCTAGTTAGTCGCGTTAAAGGCCCTAACAATGCTGAGAATCCTTCTCCCAACCGACGATAATATCCTGCCAGTCCCAAGAAACTTCTAATTTCCTGAATGTTCCTCGGTCTGATCCAACTCACCACTGCCTCTATCATGTTGGGATTTATTGAAATTCCATCCCCTGATATAACATGGCCCAGAAGCGCAACTTTCTCTAACCAAAATTCATATTTACTAAACTTGGCATACAATTTCTTTTCCTTAAGAATCTAAAGTACCATCCTTAAGTGCGTCTCATGCTCCTCAAAACTCATCGAGTAGACCAATATGTCATCAATGAAAACCACAACGAACTGATCTAAATACCAATGATAACCTGACTAGAGGTTGATCTCGGAATAGACTTGGGTCCTTGGAGTTGATCAAATAAATCATCTATACGGGGTAGAGGATACCTGTTCTTAATTGTTACTTTGTTTATTTCTCTATAATCTATGCACATCCTCATAGTCTTGTCTTCCTTTTCACAAATAACACTAGAGCTCCCCAGGGTGATACACTAGGTTTGAAAAACCCTTTCATCCAACAGATCTTGCAACTGATCCTTCAACTCTTTCAGCTCATCTGGGGCCATTCTATAGGACACTTTAGATATTGGTGCCGACCTTGGTAGTAAATCCACATCAAATTCAATTTCTCGATTTGATGGTACATCGGGTGATTCCTCTTAAAAACATCCGAAAATTCACTGATTACCGGAATATCAGCTTTTTTCAATTCTTCCTTCGACAACTACTGAATATATGCATCATACCCTTGGCAACCACTCTGCAGCAGCCTTTTCGCTTGAATAACCAACACCAACTGTAGCGAGGCGCGCACGTGTACGCGTGCATGCACACATACACACACATGATCCTATGAATATGAATTCCTACTCACTCAGGGGTCTGAAGATTACTTCTCTTTAATAATAATTAATGCTGGCATAATTACCTTCCAGCCAATTCATGCCCAGTATCAGATCGAACCCCCATATGTTTGACACCACAAAGTCAGCTAGTGATACTTCCTCCTAAATGCCCACTGAATAATAATGATAATAATAATAAGTACCCTTTTACAACTTATTGCTAGTCCAGTCGACGTAATTACTAACAACTCAACATCTAACAACCTTGTCTCAATCCCAAATAATTAAATATATCACAATAATACGAATGAATGGGTAGTATCAGAGTCAAATTAAAAACAATAACTTATATGGTAAAACAATAAAAGTACCTGTCACAACGTCTCCGAAAGCCTCAGCTCCTTTCGATGTTGATGGGTAAACCCGTGCCTGCTCAGTATTTCACTGCTGACCTCCACGGGACGATTGGGTATTACCCTGAAGCCATCTGGAAATGGAAGCTATATTATACTACACACGACAGTTTCGTGCTACATGACCCGATCTACCACATCGGTAGCAGACCTTCTTCCCTGCTCGAAATTCTCCCCTATGTCTTCTTCAACATGTTAGGCAAATAGAATAGGTCTGCTCGCCTTGGACCTCACAGCTCCCTGTCTCTTGCCTCTGACCACCACTAGGCCCACCTCCCCTCAATGGGCCTCGGCTGGGCCCCATTTGAAACCTAGGAGGCGTAGGCCTCTTCCTCTGATTCAATTTCACAAATTCCTTCGCCTAAGCATCCCAGATAGAAGAGGAAATGTATTGCTCATAAAAAATTTCTTTAAAATGATTCCATGTCAGGGTTACCGAAACCAGCTTTTGTTCCTCGAGTAACTTCAGTAACATCCACCAACGCTTGACTTCCCCAGTCATCTTAAAAATAGCATACAAAACCTTTTGTTCGTCTGCATAATGAAGACTTGCCAAAATACCCTCCATCTCTTGGATCCATTCCTTCGCAACGATTGTATCGACACTTCCAGTAAAAGTTAGGGAATTCATACAGGTGAATTGTTTGATAGAGCAGCTCGATTCAACTGGTGGCCAATTCTATCCCCTAAAGTTCCTTACATTATCTGGCATGACCAGCTGACCTGCACTACGCAACATCTATTTAGAGTAACTGCCACCTATGCTGAAAGCCCCTACGTTGCTACTACCTCCAGCATTCATGTTGCTACTACCAGGATCCATTTTAAAAAGGAAATGAGCACAATCTAAGGATCCTATCTACATAACATAACTAACATATTTATTTAATCAAAATCTCATGCTATGAATTAATATATCATCCTTATTCTCGATTTAAGATCCAGTCCAATAATTGGGAGACACAACCCAATAATAGTTTACTATGACTTTCTTGAAATCGTCACCCTAGGAAAGACACAAAAACCACCACGAAAATTCTGCTTCCCAATCACAAAACAAAACCCTAAATACTCTTCTTCATTCCCGAACAGTAACTCACTGAATTCCTGATCTATTCCTATACTCTGGTATTATTTTCCACTGCACTCTAGAGTCTACAAAACCTAACAACCTAGGCTCTGATACCAAACTGTAACGACCTGCCTATTTCACCATATATTTTTTCCCCATAATAACATTTATAATAATCCTGATATCATGCTAAACTGCTATAGTCATGATCAACTTGGACCCATGGGTGCCAAGGATAAACCTATTGTACATTTTTGATACCTAAGTTGCGAAAAATATAAATTACATACATACCATCCAACCAATCATAATACCAGATTTTGACCAAATCTGGCATATATGTACAAACATCCCAAAAGGACCAAAAAGTCAACCTAGGATCGTAACCCAAAAAAAATATGACCCTAGCTCATCTACTTACCCTTCAGACAGGGTGGTTCAGTCAATCTCTACTGCTATGGAGCTCAGTCCGCCTACTTATCTGGATTTCCTAAAATGTTTGTAATGCTGGGGTGAGACACTTCTCAATAAGGGAGATAAACTAATATCAATGTGTGGAAACATGAGTATTTTCATGCTATACATATATTTAGTACATAATTCATATATGGTAAAAACAGTTTGTATCATATCTGAATAAAACATGATTTGTCATAATATAGTTTGACATATTAAATTTCTGTACAGATAAATCATCTTATATAACCATACCATACTGAAATATTACCCAGGATAGATAGCTTATTGTTGTCATGTCTTACCCCCCACATGACAGGGTTGTGTGGCCCCTAGGCGAGACCTAGCAATGGCTGGATGACCGTACTAAGTCAAACATAGGTGTGTAAGTACAATACACTTGTTCCACCTGCGCCGGACTACTAGGGGAATTACAACACTCCCATAAAACCACATCGACTGCCATCTCCCACACTTTATTTGAGATTTGTAGTAGCACTAACATAAACATAATTGTGAACATATAACTATAGTATCGTGCTTCGTAAAACTAAACTATGCCATTTGGGTTCTGATAACATATAATACATTTCATAATATTAAACATAGTTGTTTTGTATTTCAGAGTAATATTTGACATAATCATATTTTCATAATTTTGACATAACATACATAATCACGGTGTCTATGCCAACATAAATCATAACGTAAAAATTACGACATTTACGCCAACATAATTCATAACGTAAAAATCACAGAATTTATGCCGAAAAAATTCATAACGTAAAAATCATAAATTTCTTGCACTATTTAACATAATATTCTAAAACCATAGTTCCTGTACTGTTTTAATGGTTTTTCCTGAAAACTATTATAACATGCTTATCCTGGAAAAATGATAATATTTAATATAACATAATTTTCATTGAAATATTATATTCATGCCACACAAATGTAAGTAGCCTTCTAAACTCCTAATTTGTTCTGAAATCATACTTTCTTATAAAATGTGTTTAAACCATTTCCCTATTCAACAACAGTATTTCCAAACATAATTCTATAACATACGTATTTTCTGAAAATAAATGCTATATGACAATAATAATTTCATGGAAAATGTTGACTTAATTTATCCCCTTACTTAGCTTACAGAGAAGCCCACAAATTACTCCAAACCTACACCCGTGGTGTTCCTAACTCAACACCCTGAAATTTACATTTTTTCCCAACAAAACTTCAATATTATTCCATCTACTACACTTTCCTCAATCCCGAGATACCAAATACCTTATAAAACTTAAAATACCCAACTTACCTAGATTTTGGGATGGTGCCTAAGTTGGCCTAACCAACAAACCACTTCAGCAGATTTGAAGAGAATCTTCCTAGGAGTAGCGTGGTGGCTTTTGATCATCGAATCGGAAAAGGACGAAGCCGAAAATCTAGAGAAGCGAAAATCTAGAGAGAAGGAGAGAGAGACAAGGTTTAGAAAGAGGGAGGGTTTCATGCAAAAATTTCTGCTGAAAAACTCGAGTTTGGTATATTTATATAGTGTGGATTTGTCGATGAGACACGTCACCTCATCAACGAGTCCATGAAGGGAGTTTGTTGACGAACTCGTAAACCTTATCAATGAACTTCAGACTGCTAAACCCCTCTCAGTAAGTTCTCGTCAACGGGACACGAGTCCACATCAACGAGCCCAAAAAGGCTGCTCGTCGACGAGCACTCTGCATTCGTCGACGAGACCCTGCTGAGTCCCTTTTGAAAAATACTTTTCTCTCCTTTCTTTTATTTACTTAATTCTTTGGTTCTCTACATGCCCATTACCACCCGAGATGCTAAGGTGGAGGAGTTTTTGAATTTGACCTAGGGGCATTTGACAATCTAACAATATGCAGCTAAATTTGTTGAGTTTTCTCGCTTTGTCCCATATATGGTTCCAGATGAGGCGAGGAAGGCGAGAAGGTTATAGAGAGGCCTGAGACAAGAGATTTATGAGCAGGTGGTGGTCCTACAGGTGCAAGATTTCTTGGAGTTGGTGGATAAAGTCACTGTAGTAGAGATGTGATGACAGAGGAGTGTAGGGATGTTAGATCAGAGGAAAAGGCTCATGCCTCCTAGTTTTCAAGCAGGTACTAATCTGGGTCAGTGGCAGAGACAGAAGATAGGAAACCAAGATAGACAGGGTAATCCATTATGCCCTATTTGCACTAAATGTAACAAGAGGCATAGGGGGGAATGCCAAGTTGGAAAAGATACCTATTATTTGTGTGGTAGACCCGGCCACATTGCATGAGAATGTCATGGGCTGATGAATAATGCACCGCAATAAATACTCTCACGTTTCAAAACCTTTAGAGGATCGAGTTTAACACTTCGGGGCGAATCTTAGATAGTATAGTTGCAATGGGTGCTTGCATAACTTAGAGAGGTATGTATATATAACCAGGTGATGTAATAATGATTCTGGGATGTACTTGTATATTTTTAAGGAAAGCTAATACTTTGATATAGTAATTGATGAATTTTGGTACCTCTCATGTGTGTTAATCCTTGAGTAATTGTGTTGACTCTACGAGTCCAATTCGGTTTTGATAATGACAAATCACTTGGTATTTGATCTGTGCATTGAGTTTGTGAACATGACCTACATTAAGCATGCACGAAAAGATAACGAGTCATGGAAGCCATAAAGTAAAGCTGACATATCTTGGTAAGATCCATGGAACTCAAAGAGTACGAGAATCAAGATGTAAGCGGCAAAGTTCAAGAACATCTTGGGAATGGGTATTTAAAACTCATGTACTTACATTTGCATATGATTTGATTTGAGACTCAACATAACTTAGAATGACTTTAGGATTCATACATTTCATGTATATCATTAGGGGACTTTCATGGACTTTGAAATACTTTTAAAACCATGGAAAATATGTTTTATAAAAGACCCTAGAAGGAGAGCAAAACAAATTTTTAAATTAGAAAATAAAAATTGAGAAAAAGGGCACTTCGGTAGCCTGAACTCAACTTTAGTCGCTTGAAGAATTTGTTTAGGAGCCTGAAGATTAAGTTCGGTAGCCTAAAGAATTAATGGGAAAAACAGAATCTGGCTGAGGCACTTCGGTTGCCTGAATTGGAACTTCGGTCGCCTGAAGTTGCCACTTTAGGAGCCTGAATTTCACTTCGGTTGCCTAAACTTGCGAGAAAACTTAAAATTCAGATTTTTATTAAAAGAACTTGCGAGCTATCTCTTTGATCCAATGGTTGAGATCAATTCTAAGGGTAAAGCACCTATATTTACATCATCTAAACCCTAGTGTGAGCCGAGACAAAAGAGAAGATCAACGTAAAAGAGAAGAATACATATTATTGAAAGAATTTTGAGAAACTTGCTCTTATTGCTATACGATTGCCTACACTTCAACTTCTACTCATCGAGCTTGGGCAAATCAACTCAGAATCTCGAAGGGAACTCGTTTACTTATCTTATTTTTCATTCTAGTATTAAGGTTCGATCATTCAAATTAATATTTTCAAGAGTTTCTCATCCCATCACTTGTTATTGAATATTGTTAGAAAAATTGATCTTGAGTGTGCATATACATGTAAAGAGTGCTTTTGACAAGATCATTACTAGAGAAAGTTTTAGCTATTGGTTGACTAGTTTTTGATTCAAGAGTATATATATATATATTTCATAGAGCTTATCATTGCAAAATCTACTTTGGAATATTTGTCAAGAAGTTGATCTTGAGTGTGCATATAGAAAATCATTTTTGAGAAATTTACCACTGGGAAGAGCTCTAGTTGTTGATTAAATACTTTTGGTTCAAGTGAGTTTTTCATTCAAAAACTTGATATTTTTAATATTACAAATCCACCTGATTAGATATCCTTATAGTTTTTAAATACATATATTGTTGAAGAATATTTTCTGAAATAGATTACATGGGTTTTTTACCTTTGGAATACATACATATATACATATATATATATATATATATATTTGCATATTGCAAAGGTCGTGTTGTGATTGAATATTTGAGAGAAAGCTTTGTGATTTTGATTGATTTAATATTCAAGACAAAGTTTTTATCAATAAGTTCACATCAAATATATTTGTGCATTTTTGTAAAGTGAACTAAGAACCCTGAAATTCTTTTAAAGCATTTTAAATATGTCGTTACTTGGGAGTTTTGGTTAAAGAGGGAAATTGTGTATTGAAGCATTTCATTCATAAAACGATGTTATCGTTTCATTCATACTAAGTTTCAAGTTTTATCATATGATTATGTACTAAAACTTTGAATTGTACTTATTAGCTTTGTTAGAAGCAACATTGAGTGTTTTGCAGATTAAATTTTATTCAAGGTTCGGTTTATGAACCGGGTTTGAGGAGAGAGCTGTATCTCTTGTAAGCAGTGGATTATGAGGGAGTTGTACCTTTTGTAAGCAGCGGATTAGGAGGGAGTTGTACCTCTTGTAAACAGCGAATTGTAAGAGAAGCTCCGTCCCAATTTAAGGAGCAGAGATTTTAGTGAAATCCTTGAGTAGGTTGCTCAAGGCAAGGACATAGGCTGAGTTGGTTGAACCTCGTAAAAATTGCATTTGTCTTCTCTCTTCCCTTAACTCTTTACTTTCCGCACTACATTATATTATTTGCATTGCATGTGGATGTTGAATTACTTTACACACAATTAATTGGGTAAAAGGAACTCATTGTTAAAATAAATTTAATTCATTTATAAATCCCAACAATTGATTTGGTAAATATACGATAGTGATTAAGTGGTAAATAGTTTTAAAGAATTTTTTAAAATACCCAATTCACCCCCCTCTTGGGATTACACCTTAATCAACAAATAACCTTTAGTCCTTTGGAGGAAGCTTTTGGTTTTATTCCAAATCCCTAAGTTACTAACAGAGAGAAATAATTGAGGGTGTATGAATGACAAGAAGTAGGCACAGATAGCACAACCATCAATGTTGCCTTGTTTTCCTTTTTCCCTTCACTGTTATGATTTTTGATTCCAAAGATCCATCCCGGTGTGACTAAATTTGCTTCCTTACAAAGAGATTGTTGGAGTTATTGAGTCTAGACCATCACATATCTTTCAAAAAATTCTCTATGAAATAAAGAACAGATGGATGGGTTGCCAAAGAGTTTATCCAAATGTGTGTTGTAGATGATTATTTTTCCGGCTTCCCTTCCTGTTGCTAAATTAAGTTTTGATAATCCATTCATGTTAATCTTGTTGGTAGTTAATTTTGACGGGAGGCTTATATCAATTAGATGTGAAAATGCCTTGTAGGCTTTCTTGAATGAATGTTTGTAGGAATAACAATATACAAAGCAACCACGTGATTATGTTGCTTAAAGGGTGGATGGTAAGCTATGTAAGTTACATTGGGCTATTTAAGGTTTGGCTTGGTTTGACAGATTTGGCAGGGTGACCCCTTATTTGGTTTTTCATAGTTACATCGAGTAGAATTAAGGACTGGGGTATGTTGCATTACCTTTTTGACATTTTGAGATTGTTGGTTAAGAAAGTGTTGAACGAACTTAGGTAGTTTGTGCTACTTATTTAGTAATGAGATTTTGGTAATGTATGACAGTGGGAAGTAAAACCAAAGATGCATATGTGTGGAAGTAAATGGGAACATCCATGTTTTGTTGTGAATTGAATTTTATTTAACTTATGATTGGAATCATATGCGGGGTGCACACGGGAGTGCAATATTTTGATATAAATCAATTTTTTGGTGCTGACTATGATGAAGATTTTCTATTGTCTTCACAAATCATACAAGAAATTTATTCTCAAAATTTGAATCCATATTGACTATAATGGGATAAGGTAATTGATAGGACTTTTAGTGGGAATTGATATTGTTGAGTGATGATTATGTAGCAAGAGGATATTGGCGTAGGAGGTTCAATCCGTCGGTATAGGTTAGTTGCCAATTTTGGTAAGATTGTTCGCAAGGTTAACTTCAATTCATTGAGTTCATGATAAATTTTATTTGGAATGGTAGTTAGCAAATTTCGAGGACGAAATTTATATAAGGAGGGGAGAATGTAACACCCTAGAAAAATAATATGCATATACGTGGATATATATGGACATATTTAATTAGACAGTGTTCAAATTAAATCCTTTAAATGATGGAACAATAAGTATATTTTAGAAAAGAAGGGAGAAGGTTTGGTTTAGAAAGAAACCGTCAACGGTTTTGTGAGCTCAGAGAAATCGTCGATGGTTTTGGGTTACTGAGGCCCTATAAAGGTAAAACAGTAAAAAAGTGGTTTGGTGAAAGACCAAACGGTCGACGGTTTCAGGAAGCCCAGTGAAACCATTGATGGTTTTGTGTGGGACAATATGTATATGTTGACCTGATAGGTCATACCCAGTTTTGATAATGACAAATACCTTGGTATTTGATGTCTGTCAAGTTTGTGTGCAGGTATATAATTAGTAGATCAACTAATGGCACATGAAGACTCAAAGTCTAAAGATCCCGAAGACCCTGAAGATTTCTTGTTGTAATTTATATTATATGGGTCTGTAATAGTAACTAGGTATATAGGTATGTAATAATCTCTGCATGTCATGCATGTAGGTATTTGTAAGCTCAAAATGCCATAGACTAACCATAGAGACCGAATGACCTTAGGTCGACCGATGCCAGGTTTTTGGCATACTCAGTAAGACCTTAGAAAAGACCCTAGGTCCTAGCACTTGCACAAAAGAAAGTCCCCAATATCACTTTTAATATCTGGGAAATAAAGTGAAGTGAAAATAAACCTAATAGGCATAAAATGAGAGAGGTCGGGCGATTGAACCCCTGGAGTTCAAAACTCCTCGGGCGCCCAAATTGCTGGAAAGTCAGCAGTTTGACCAGGCTTCAGTTGACCGAACCTGTATTGACCCTATCGACCTCGGGCAACTGAACCCATCTCAGAGTGCTTTTCACCAACCTGGGCACCCGAACCTTTTAGTTCAAAATGAGTCGTGGGCAACCGAACACAAGAGTTCGTACGACCGAACCTATGACCGGGCACCCAAATTTATGAAGAAATGTTTTTGACTTTAATTTGGGCCACCGAACTCTAACTCGGGCGACCGAACCTATTTAAAGACCTTTTATGGTTGTGTCTGTTCGGGCGACCGAGCTAAGGTTTAGCCACCCAAACCTCGCCGAGTTAAAAAGTTTATAATTGAGGTAAATACAGGTTATCTTGGGTTAATTACGTTTAAACATTTTTGAACTTTTCTAATAATACCCAATAGGTCCTAAACGGTTATATTTTTGACCTAGCCTATAAATATGGGTTCATTTGTGAGGATTGATGAGGGATTAGCAAAAATCATTATCCAAAAATCCTCTCTTTTGAAAACACTCTCATTGTCCAAATACACTAAAACCTTCGCTTCATTGATATATTTTGAGTTTGTGAGAGCATATTTAGAGTGCTTTTGATTGCTACACTTTACTAGAAACTCCCATTTGATTGATTGAGTGTGATATTTTTTTTTGGGGTTTAGTTTATGTTTATGCCATAGATTTTCATACTATAAATCTTGTGTTGGGATAACCTAGTAAGCTTAGGATATTTGCATTGTTATTGCAAGTGTCCAATAGCTTTGTTTTTGTTGTGCAAAGATATTTTCAAACAAGCAAATTATTTTCAAACTAGTGGTGTGCCTATTTCATTGAAGAAAATCTTCCTGAACTAGTTTGATTATCTGTTTCATATCTTTGGAATACTGATTTGCTATTGATTTGTGTTTTGCTTAAATTCCAAGGTATTGCTTGTTTAGAACACTCTTGAACATTATTATGATCATATCTTGTTGAGTGTTATTTGCACATATATACACATCGCTAAGCTTACATTTACCTACATTGTTGATGTGTATGTGATTGCGCATATTGGGTACATATCTGCTTTACGTGAAAGCATAATCACTGTACCAGTTACTTTGTGAAAAATATTGTTGTATTTCCAGGCGTGGCCTGAGGGGGTTTGATTTAGCCCGGAAGGATCAGGTTGGGGTCAACCCTGTGAATTTAACCTAGGGTCTTCTCTGCCCTGCAAAGAGAATTTGTAAAGGTTGAGGTCAGACTTGTGCTAATTGACGTGATTGTATTAGGTGCCGCTCCACCCATTAAGTGAGTCATTAGTGGAATCCTCGGGCTTGCGAGCTAGAGGCAGGGACGTAGGCACAATTGACCGAACCCTGATAACATATCGTGTGTCTGTTTATATTTCTGCACCTTATATTTACCGCACGTGTATGTTATTGTGTGAATGATACACATGATTTAAATTCTGCATATTATACTTATCTGCGCATTTGGGTAGATAGACTTAGGTTGTGAATGTACTGTTGCTAAACTAATTTAATCTAGGAGAAAAAGTTTTAAATTTCAATTCACCCCCCTCTTGGGAATACACCAAAGCCAACAATTGGTATCAGAGCCTCGTTGCATTGACTTAAACGTTGTTGCTAAAAGATCGAGATGGCTCAATTTGGTGTATCCCCATTCGGTGTGGGACGATCCCTTTCAGATCCTCCATTGTTTTATGGTGTAGATTTTATGGTTTGGAAAATTAGAATGATCGTTTTTATAAAATCTAAGAATTGGAGGGTCTGACAATTTATTGATAAAGGAATTTGTATGCTAGTAGAAAATGATATTAATTTGTTGCATGCAAATTCACATGCCATGGACATGCTATATTGTGCTTGAGATTATTACATGTACAAATGTGTGCTTGAGATTATTACATGTACAAATGCGAGGGAGATTTGGGTTGAGCTGGAAAAGAAATATGGAGAATCCTAGGAAAAGGAGACCATCACTCCAGAGGTGTCATGTTCAGATGATCAGGGAGTGGTAAGTGATAGGGAAATGACATTAACAGAAGAAGAGGTATATGATTCTAACTCAAACTCAATTGATGATTCTTACATTAACTATTATGATATGTCAAATACTGAATCATCTGTTGAATACCATGATAATTTTGTTGATGATACATGTGATGATTCTTATGCTGAATGTCATGTTGTGTCATATGATGAATCGTCTAATATTCCCTATGACAATACTGTTGAAATTGCATGCAATGATTCATATAATAACTATGATATATCTTATGATGAATCATGTGCTAAATTGATAAATGAAAGCATGCCTTCGTATGAAAAGCTAGATAAAACTTTGTTAAAAATGAATAAATTTCTAGCAAAGTTATCTAAGAAGAAATCATTTTTGAAAAAGGAAAACAAAAGCATGGCAAAGCAATTAAGAAAAATAAAGTATTATTATGCCATCTTAGAAAAGAGAAAGATTAAGAAGATCTTAAAAATTATCTGCTTAGAAAAAGAAATGGATGATTATTCTAGGGCTACACTTGAAGTTAAAAATGAAAAGAATCATCATAATAAACCCTTAAGAATTAAAAAGAAAAACATTTTCAATAAGGGCTCAACCCTTAATACAATAGCTATTTTTATGCCTCATCGAGCGAAAATAAGATATGTAAGCATAATCTTTCACGTATTTACAAAACCTGCTTACACTGTAAAAGAAAATGGCACATTCAATCTTGATGTCCATCTAGTAGTGCCAGAGGCTTGGATAAGAAAATGAATTGGATTATCATGATGGTGAATCTCTCGGGATCTAAGGAAGATTGAATTCCAATAGAAATTGTATAAATATTTTAATCTTCCCTAAGTTCCTAGGTTTAGGGGTTAGTAATACCAATAGGCTTGGGAAGTGGCTTAGGTTTAAAATGTAGAAGCTTTGTACACACATCCACTTCAAAATGGACAAAGCATTTTTGCTTGGTAAAAAAAAAATTAAATGCTTAACTCATACTTAAATGTAAACATCTTAAGTTAAGCATACATTGTCCATTGCACTAGCTTGTGGTTTAGGGAATCCATCTCACACTATATATCATTTAATCATAAACCCATCCTTGAACTTTATAGCCTTGAACAAGCATCAGTCATCACTCTAGGTGTAAGTACTAGTTATTAGAAATTCCTAATCCGATAAGTGCTTATTATAAGATATCCTCTCAGAATCAAAATTAGAGGCATCCACTAGGGAATTCATATTTTATTGATAAATCAAATTATTCCCTTTGAGTTTAAGATCTAAATCCTCTAATCTTGATTCACCTATCCCCTTCATAGGAAATCCTTACCAAACCACGTTCATATTCGGTAAGGTCCCTTCTCTCACTAGCTGTATCCTTGCTTCATAATTATAATTATATCTAAAGGATACATACCATTATTCAAAGAGATGTTTTCAAAATTCATACTCTCCTAGATGCTCTTTGCACGTACTTGGACATTGTTACTAATTACGAAAACATTTTTGAAAATGTCCACTTATAATGAATACTCTTCGAACTTAACATAAATTTTAATCCTTGAGAGTATTTAATCTACTTCTCTCACAAGCTCTCAATTCATAAAAATCATATCCTTTAGAGCTTCATATCCTTAGAGATAAGTTGAATGACTATGTTGGTTGTAGCAGATCTCAATCTAGATGAGTGCACAAAATTCAAGTAGACCTATGCACATGCAGTTTAAATTGAAGGCCATTCCAACTTGTGCCTCTCACACGTATTGAGATTCATAAGAAAAGAGGCAAGATAGGCTTAGCTCACAGAAAAGATATTCATTATGATTTTTTGGTCCATTAAGCCCATAATCAAAATGCCGAGTTTATATCATTGAATACTCTTAAGTCACTTGACCAAGAAACTTAAAGCATATGATGGCATAAAATGAGTAGAGTACATAATTGAGGGGGAGCTTTTATTCTTCATATATAAAAATTTGAATGCTCTCATATTCTTATTCCGCTTTTGCCTTTATGCATTTATGTGTACAACAATGCTGCACTATCCATGATTCCATAAATGTTTAAAATGTCTTTGATGGATAGTTTATTTCTTCTACTAGCACGAACTTCTATTGAGCTATATTGAATATTTTGTGTTGATTATACTATTGGAATGCATGCTTAGTCTAGAATGCCTCCTGTATGGCAGATGTAATTGATGAGAATTACATGCTGGTAGTGGATTATAGGTTCTCGCATGCTTAAATTGAATTATTTTGAATTGATTGCTTGAATCTATCAGGTTTTGGTGCTTGAAAATTTGGAAAATGTCCGATTTACAGACGACATGCTGCTAAAATTTTGACAAGATTTTTCCCAAACCAAAACCTTGTGTTAATGATGATTATGATAATAAAAATGTTCAAATATTTTTGAAAGGATGAGTGAAAACTTAAATAGAAATATCACACTTTCATCCTTGCATAATCATCACATACTTGGGGAGTTTAGCTCCATCCCTATAGGAAGCGCATAAATGATCCATATGCATCACTTTCATTTACTGAATTATTGAGCTGCTTATGAAATCCCTAAACATTATATCCTGCACTTGAAGTTTTATGGGTTGATATGGAATGTTCTTGGGTTATGAACATTATTGCATGTTTTAAATATATATTCTCTGATGCATCTGTGGTCTATAGTGACAATTATACTGATAGGGATAAGTAGAGTTGATTAATATTCAGTATAGTTGATTTTAAAGATTTGGATTGATGGCTTGTACTACTAAGCATATTGAAAATAGTCTTTAATTGGTATAAGCAGCTTATTGTATCTAAGCATGAATTCCAAACGATAGGGGGAGCATCTAAAATTAAATATTCATCTTTTTATGCTCTCAAATACTTTTTGCTTAGATCTTTTTTGAATCAAGTGTGACTTGTGCTTAAATAAAATGATTATATTGAAAACCTTTAGTTGAATTATGTTGATTTTCCATAGTCATTAGATTTGCCATATGATCTTGCATGTGATTGTTGAATTTTTAGGATCATTGTGGTTTTGGTTTTCTGGTTATATTTCAGTTTGTGTGCTTAATTAACAAACCAGAAAATTGTTGCTTGCTTGCATGATTTTCAAATTTTTTTTGGCAAACAACCCCCAGTATTTTAAGCAAACATCATAAGGGGGATATGTATTTATATATATATATATATATATATATATACATATATAATTATTGTAATACTTTATGGCAAGAACTAATTTCAAGGTTGATCTATTTATTGTAATTATTGTAATACTTTATTGAAAAATCTATTTTTGATTAGGTATTAAAAGGTTGATCTTGAAATTGCTTATACATATACATATTTATTTTAAACAAGATCGTTACTTGATTAAGGTTGTGTTATTGATATAATGGTTTGATTCAAGTGTGCATTCAGTAATAGGATTCATATTTTATATATATTAAAACACTTGAGAATATATCCTTGGTATTCATAAATATCTATTTTATTAAGGGATATCTTGTTTGGAAAATCTTATACTCAGGATTTTGTTCTTTAAATTACATATCATATACATTTACATATTACAAATATCGAATTGTGATTAAATATTTGATAGAAAGTTCTTTGATATAGATTGATAAAATATTCAAGATAAGGCTTTTATAAAGTTCACATTAGATATATGTGTGCATCTTTACAAAGTGAACTAGAACCCTAGTATACTCCAAAGCATTTTAAATATATCATTACATGGGAGTTTTGGTTAAAGAGGGGTTGTGTGTTGAAGCATATCATACATAAAATGATTGAATCGTTTTCATACATTCATGAGCTCCAAGTTTAATCATATGTTAATGTGTTAGGAATTTGATTTGTACTCGCATGCTTTTGTTGGAAGCATTTTTGAGTGTTATTTTTCAGATTCTATTGTATACACGGTTCGGTGTGTGAACCGGTATGAGGAGAGAGCTGTATCTCTTGTAAGCAACGGAGTAGGAGGGAGCTGTGCCTCTTGTAAGCAGCGGATTGTAAGGGAAGCTCCGTCCCAATTTAAGGAGCAGGGATTTAGTGAAATCCTTGAGTGGTTGCTCAAGGTGAGGACGTAGGCCAAGTCTGCTGAACTTCGTAAAAACTGTGTTTGTCTTCTCTCTTCCCTTTACTCTTCATTTTTAGCACTGTATTTAAATAATGTATATTGCATGTATAGGTTGGATAGCCTTACACATAAATAATTGAGTAACAAGAATTCATTGGTAAATATATAAGAAGCGTTTAAGCGGTAAATAAGTGTCAAAGAATTTTTTAAATACCCAATTCACCCCCCTCTTGGGATTACACCTGATTCAACACTGTCCTTGCTTTTTACTCTATGAATTTGTTTGTGATATGAAATGCATAACTATTATATCCCTTGCATGTTGATAGTTATATTTATGTTTTGAGAATACTGAACTGTTTGAGTTCATTGTTGTGGATATATTGTAAATTTAAAACTCAATCAGGTCATTTCTATACAAGTATTTTTGGAAAAATGCTCTATTTTCAAACGACATGCTGTTGAAATTTTTAAAATTTTTCCCAATCTTATCGTGTATTTAAATGATTTATACTCAAATGCCTTACTTACATGCTTTATATTTATAGCCCTTTTTGCTGTTACCAAAAGGGGGAGAAAAGGCAAAATTGGGTACTTTGCAAAAATATAAATTTAATTACCCACCGATAAAATCATTTTTAATTATCCACTGATAAAATCATTTAATTTGAGCTTAAATTGTCTTTATGCATAAAGTTAGGGGGAGTCTTTCTTGGCTATACCCACTTTTACATAAAGTATTTGTCATAATCAAAAAGGGGGAGGTTGTTGACCTAATAGGTCATACCCGATTTGATAATGACAAATACCTTGGTATTTGATGTCTGTCAAGTTTTTGTGCAGATATATAATTAGTAGATCAACTAATGGCACATGAAGACTCAAAGTCTAAAGACCCTGAAGACCCTGAAGATTCTTGTTATAATTTATATTATATGGGTCTGTAATAGTAACTAGGTATATCGGTATGTAATAATCTCTGTATGTTATGCATGTAGGTATTTGTAAGCTCAAAATGCCATAGACTGACCATAGAGACGGAATGACCTTAGGGCACCTTTTGGTTGACCGAAGGTCGATCGACGCCACATTTTTGGCGTACTCAGTAAGACCTTAGAAAAGACCCTAGGTCCCAACACTTGCACAAAAGAAAGTCCCTAATATCACTTATAATATCTGAGAAATAAAGTGAAGTAAAAATAATCCTAATAGGCATAAAATGAGAGAGGTCGAACGATCGAACCCATGGAGTTCAAAACTCCTTGGGCGCCCGAACTGCTAAAAAGTCAGCACTTTGACCAGGCTTCGGGCGACCGAACTTGTGTTGACCATATCGCCCCCCGGCGAACGAACCCATCTCAGAGTGCTTTTCACTAACCCGGGCACCCAAACCTTTTAGTTCAAAATGAGCCCCAGGCGACTGAACACAAGAGTTTGGGCGACCGAACCTATGACTGAGCACCTGAATTTTCGAGGAAATGTTTCTGACTTTAATTCGGGCCACCGAACTCTAACTTGAGCAACCAAACCTATTTAAAGACCTTTTATGATTGTGTCTGTTCGGGTGACCGAACCAAGGTTCGGCCACCCAAATCTCACTGAGTTAAAAGGTTTTTAACTGAGGTAAATACAAGTTATCTTTGGTTAATTACGTTTAAACATTTTTGAACTTTTCTAATAATACCCAGTAGGTCCCAAATAGTTATATTTTTTACCTAACCTATAAATATGAGTTCATTTGTGAGGATTAGTGAGAGATTAGCAAAAATCATTATCCAAAAATCCTCTCTTTTGAAAACATTCTTATTGTCCAAATACTCTCAAACCTTCACTTCATTGATATATTTTGAGTTTGTGAGAGCATATTTAGAGTGCTTTTGATTACTACACTTTGCTAGAAACTCCCATTTGATTGATTGAGTGTGATAATTTTTTTGGGAGTTTAGCTTATGTTTATCCCAAAAATTTTCATACTATAAATCTTGTGTTAGGATAACCTAGTAAGTTTAGGAAATTTGCATTGTTATTGCAAGTGTCCAATAGCTTTATTTTTGTTGAGTAAAGATATTTTCAAACAAGCAAAATATTTTCAAATTAGTGGTGTGCCTATTTCATTGAAGAAAATCTTCTTGAACTAGTTTGATTATTTGATTCATATCTTTGGAATACTGATTTGCAATTGATTTGTGCTTTGCTTAAATTCTAAGGTATTGCTTGTTTAGAATACTCTTGAACATTATTGTGATCATATCTTGTTGAGTGTTATTTGAACATATATACACATCACTGAGCTTACATTTACTTACATTGTTGCGCGTATTGGGTACATATCTGCTTTACATGAAAGCATAATCATTGTACCAGTTACTTTGTGAAAAATATTGTTGTATTTCTAGGTGTGGCCTAAGGGGGTTTGATCTAACCCGTAAGGATCAGGTTGGGGTCAGCCTTGTGAATTTGACTTAGGGTCTTCTTCACCTCGCAAGGAGAATTTGTAAAGGTTGAGCTCAGGCCATTGATTACTACCTAGTTAATAGTAGAATCAGTTTGCGTTACCAAAGTCGGGTTCGGAAGTTTGGTTACGCGAGGGGAAGGTATTAGCACCCCCTATACGCCCGTTCTTACGAATGGTACTAAATTAATAAAAAATTATCCCTTAAACTAAACTTAATAAGCCTTTAAGATTACTTCTTTCCAAAAATTGAAAAAATGAAAGTACTATATAAGGATTCCCTCATAACCGGGGCATATCGTACTCCGAAGAGTTCATACCTCCATTTGAAATCATTGGATAAAAAATCAAAAAAATAGTTTACAAAAATACACTCCCGGGGTTTTGAAATCTTTATAAAATTTTCTAACTGAAAAGTAATATTCTGAAAGGTTTTGAATCCATTTGGGGTTGAAAAATGAGTTTTTCAACTCAAAATTATATATTTTTTACATTTTTTTATGATTTTTCTGAATTTTTATGGATCTTATGAAAGCAATTTTGATATAAAAAATGTTATTTGTGATTTTTGATTTTTTAACTTAAATAACACAGACAATTAAGCGAAAATGATAAAAATCGAGTCAAAATATTTTTATATTTTCCTCTTGAATTTTTTTTTTTGAAATTTCTGAGAATTTTAGAGTACAAAACAATTATAAATCCTCAAACTTATTTTTTGAATTTTTCTGAAATTTTTTATGACTTTTATGATTTTTTAATGAATTTTATGTATTTGAAACAAATAAATAAGAAAATAAAAAGGAGAATAGAGAAAAATCGGTTCAGGGGGAATTAAACCGGTTAAACCATGACCGATTTTGGAGGAACTTAAATATTGGTCAAGACTATGCGACACGTGGCACGTAGTGAGTGGATGGACATAGTGGGTGAGGATTGTGGAGATGGTTCAATCTCAGACGTCCACCGAGGATAGAGATCTAATGGCCAAGGAAAGGCCACACGACCTTCTGAATGTGTGGAGAAGGAGAGCGCCACGTGTCAGCTTTCTGTGGTGCAAACATGCTTTAAAAATGAATTTTTTTCATTTGTCTTTTTACCTCTACTTTCTCTCCCTAGTCTCTCTTTTCTTTCTTGCTTGACCCCGCTATGCTCTCTCTCACCTGAGCAGCAACTCCATAACCACCAGGCTCGAGCAATAGCTCCACAATCACCATCTCCTCTACAACTGAGCCTCCCCTCAGCGAACCAGTGCTCGTAGCCTCGTGCTTCTTCTTCTTCTTCTTCTATCTCCCATCACGGCTTTCTCTCCCTCCATTTCTCGCAACCGAGCTCAAACTTCGCGTCGTGGACCTTCGTGTCGCCATTCCAACACGCTCGCCGCATGCTCTCATCGTCATCAAGGAGATCAGCCGCACCAACCCCATGGCTGCCTCAAATGAAGCCCAAACTTCAAACACCTAAAATCCTTGTTTTCAGAATTTTTCCCCGATTGGTGCTTGGAAGCGATGCGCCACTCTTCTCCCAATTCGCAGACGAGACCCTAGTCGGCATTTCTCTTTTCTTTCTACAAAGTCATAATCGGCGTTGAGCAAGGTGCCTTTGGAGGCTGGAGACTCGCCCTAGACATGGAATAAGAGGCCATAAACGTTCACTCTCTATTCAATAGAAAATAGAAGCACTATAATTTTCTAAGACATTTTTACTTCTAAAAACTAATTTAATTTTTAAAATGTAAATTTAAACTGGTAATATATAAAGTCATGGGGATTCCTCGACTGTAGAGGCCATGCTTTATTACAAAATTATAAAAAGGAAAAGAAAACCAAATTACCAAAATAAAAGGCTGAGATTTAGATTGGATTTGAATTTGATGATTACTAGTTTAATGCATATATATATACCCAAAATTATGCACAATCAAATTTCATTGCAACACTGTTATGATGAGAGAGAGAGAGAGAGCATGTTTAGATTCATTTAAGAATGGATAGTATATAACCCCCAGGGCTGAGCTCAGGTGGCAGAGCGAGCTTCGGGCGTGGGCGTTTTCGTTTGACGGTGAGCCTATTCCTGGCACCCCGGGTTCGATTCTGCGCCTGGGCATCTGAAATTAACATTTTTGTGGTGTATGGGGCTGCATCACAGGACGTGGGATTAGTCACCAGGCCGGTGCGACGGACCGTAAAACGGACGTCGTTGACGGCGGGTGGACACCCGGGACGTACCCAAAAAAAAAAGAATGGATAGTATATATTCATGTCTCATCATTTGTGAGATAAATTAATTAATATTTAATTAATTATTAGTCAGATTAATAATTAATTGATTATGTTAATTATTTGTTATATATATGATTATTGATATTTGTATTTTAATTATTTTTGAATTGTTCAATATGAACTATTTAGAAAGTTGTATTTATTGTGGTCTTATAAGGTTTAAAATTTTATTATTTTATTTTGATGTTAATAAATAAGTGAAATTTAATATATTTGTATGAGGAATGATATTTCAGGTTCATATATGAAAAAGTAAGATGAAAGTGTTTATAAGGATTAAATAAAGTTTAAATAAGGTAAAATATGTATTTAAAAATGATATATTAAATTTTGAATATTATGAAGATATGAATGAGTTCTTATGAATGAGTTGTTGAAAATTAAGGAATGTTTAAAATAAAAAGAGTTAAAGAAAGGAAAAGTAAGAAATTTCAAAGAATATGAAAATTTGAAGAAAAGATGGATTCAATCTAAGGATAAAGTATGAAGTTTCAAGAACTTAACAAGTTAATGTCTTAGAAGTCTCATATAAATGTTTTAATATTTAAAATATCGTTTGAAATATTATGAAATTCTTAGGTTAATTTTATAGACCTAAATATTTTTTAAAATATCTAAAAAATAATTTTATAAAGTTAAAAATTATTTTAAAAAGTTTAGAATCATTTTTGAAATGAAAAATACTAAAAATAGTTTTCTCAAATACTGTTAGTTTTTATACATCCGCATTGAAGTTAATTTTTCTCCATCAAAATCTCATTATTTTAAAGTGTGTTCAATATGAAAGTTGTAGGATTTTCTCTTCGCTTTCTTGTGACACCAGTAACACCTAATATGGAGTTATACAGAAAAAGTTATGGGCAAAATATTGAAGTGAGGTTATTACTATTAGGCCTGACAAAATTGGTCATGACCCGTTGGGTCACCCGGAACCGCCCGTTTAAAACAGGTTCGGGTGTAAAGAAGTTAACCCGTTTAATATTTGGGCGGGTCACGGGTTAACCCGTTTATAAACGGGTTTCCCGGGTTTGGGTGGGTGACCCGTTATTTTGGATCCTTATTCCTTAATGGCTTAAGCCGTAATGCATAATTCCAAGCTTCCAGCCTTAGCCCCCAGGCGCCAGCTTCAGCCTTCAGTCACGACGTGACTCACACTCACTCGCGCACGCAGCACAGCGCACAGCGCACATACCTTCACTTAATCACTCTTCACTCTTCAGGCTTCAGGCTTCACAGCCTTCACTCAATCACTCTCAAGTCTCAAGAGTCAAGAGTCAAGAGTCTCAATCAACAAAAAAAAAACCCCTAAAGGCTCTCTCTCAAACAGTCAGACTCTTATTCTCTCTAACTCGCGTCGCGGCTCTCGAGTCTCAAGCTCTCAAAGTCTCAGCCTCTCAGCCTCTCCCGAGTCTCCTCATCTCCGACCTCTCAACTCTCACTCTCTCAGCCTCTCAGCCTCTCTCGAGTCTCCTCATCTCCAACCTGTCCTCTCCTCTGGTGCGCTGCTACTTGCTGCCGTCGGACCTGCCGGTAGCTCGAGTCGTCGTCTCCAGGTCTCCTCCAGGCTCCACAGACCACAGCCACTATTAGTCATCCCCAGCTCCGCAGACGGACAGACACCTGACTCCAGAGGTGAGTTGCACAGGTGAGTTGAGATTTTTTTATTTTTTAGGTTCTTTGTTACCGCCTTACTGAGTTGCTGGGCCACTGGTTTGTTGGGTTTCAATGTTTCATGGATGATGCATGATGGATGTGTGTTTCAATAGTAGATAAATAAAATAATTTAAGAAAACAAGAAGGATCCCAACCATGTTCATAAGCTAAGTTGAATGAATAAAATGTAATATTTTTTTTTTAAAAAAAAATGTCATTTTATATGAAATTTTTTAAAATTTTAAAATAAAAAAATTATATTTTCTTAAACGGGTGACCAGTTACCGGCCCGTTTATTAAATGGGCAGGTTAGGGTTGGCATTGTTTGATCCGTTTAACATTGACCCATTTATGACCCGGACCGTTTATGACCCGGACCGTTTATGACCTGGCCCGTTCGTGACCCGCCCAAACCCGGCCCGCCCGCCCGTTTTGCCAGGCCTAATTACTATTAGACATCCGAACACTGTTCATGGGAGGCACTTCAGCTGTCTGAACAGCACATAGAACCACTTCAGATGTCTGAACTCGACACCTCAGATGTCTAAAATTTTTTTGGACAAAACTAAAACAGGCAGTAGCTGTTTAGATGACTGAAGGAGACACTTTAGACATCTGAACTTGACACTTCAGACGTCTGAACCCTCTCTTCAGACATCTGACTCTGTGTCTAGTTTATTTTTTTAAAGGGTTTCAGGAACTTCAGATGACTGAACTTAAATATTCAGACATTTGAACATTGTTCAACGGAAAAATTTTTAAATTCTAATATTTTAAAATATAGCCATTTTGAACTCCAATTTTTCTAATAACTTGGGAAATTCTCTAAGGAAACTTTTGTAACATGGAAACAAGTTTGAAAGGCTATAAATACATGGTTTTACAAATCAAAGTACATCCAAGAATTGAAAAAATTGTTTGTAAAGCTGAAAGCACTCTTGTTCTTCTAAAACTCTTTTGTTCACTCATTGCAAAACTCTTTTGCTAAGATATTCTGAAGTGCTCATCCTTCTTCTTTTGAATTCCTACTGCTAATCCTCTTCTAAGAAGGATATTGGTGAATTCTACACTTGAACTTCATTCTATTTCATATTGATATTTTACATTGAAGTATATAGTGTTGAAATTGTACTAACTTGCTCTTTGAAAGAGTATACTTGTACGCAGATTATATCTTGTTTTCTTGTAGTTCTTTGACGTTCCAAAGATTGTTTGGATTGTTAGCTAAGTAAGGGGATATTGCTTAGAGAGGCAGGCTCTAGCCTAAAGGAGTGACCAAACGAGGGGACATCGTTTGGAGAGGCGGGCTCTAGCCTAAGTGAAGGAGTGTTTGAGCGTGGGGTATTGCTTGTAAAGGTTTTGTTCCACCTGTCAATGGAACAGGTTTAGTGAATCCTTTGATGGTTTGCCAAGGGCAAGGACGTAGGCTGGGTATAAGCCGAATCTCGTAAAAATCTCCGTCTCACTCTCTCTTTCCCTATTCTTTATTTTCAGTACATATTTAAATTGCGTGGATGGTTTAAATTTACAAATCATATAAACTACATATATTTGGAAATCAAACAAATTTAAGATTTAATTTTGATTTAGGTTGCGGAAACCGAAAGGGAGTATGTTAGTTACACCATATCTTGCGGGAACCTTACGGGAGTACGTTACTTGGTTAACATCCCAAAGAAAAATTTACCAAGAGTTTATTTGAGTTCTAAATATTTGGAAAGAGTGATTTGATTCATCTATACAGGGCTTTACATCAGCAAGCATAAATTTTCATTCACTACAGGGCTTTGTTCAAATTTGGCTAATATCAATAAACAATCATTTTGAGTTTTTATATTACCTAAGTGTTGTGTATGGACTTGTTTGTTTGCTTTCTAATTATAGTTGATTGGTTTGGTTGAATGATTGGATGTTTGTATGGTTAAAGATTAAATAAAGAAACTAAGTTTTTGAGTGCTTTACAAATTAAACAAATAAGTCATAAATTGGTTAAAAGAAATAAAATAAGTTTAAGAATTCTATAAAGGAATTAAAAGAATTTTTTTTTAAAAGCCAATTCACCCCCCCTCTTGGGAAGTTATTCCTAATTTCAATTGGTATTAGAGTGGGGTTATAGCAACTCTTAACTAGAAGCTATAAAAAGATCGTAATGGCTAACTTAGGCGTAGCTCCCTTTGGAGAGGGACAATCTTCAACTAGGCCTCCTATCTTTTGTGGTTTGAACTATACCTTCTGAAAAAAGAGAATGCAAATCTATCTCCAAACGATGAATTAGAAAGTTTGAGAAGTTGTTATAGATGGAAATCAAATTCCCACTATGATAGTAGATGGAAAACAAATCCCAAAAGAGAAGAAAGATATGACCGATCAAGATTATAAAATGCTCCAAACAAATTCATGTGCTATAAATGCTTTATATTGTGCCTTGGATGCTAATGAATTTAATCGAGTAATGGCTTGTAAATTAGCTAAGAAAATATGGGATAAGTTAGAAGTTACTTATGAAGGAACAATGGATGCTAGGGATAATAGGATTGATATGCTCACAAGCGAGTATGAAGCCTTTAAGATGAACCCGGATGAATCAATTACAAATATATTTACTAGGTTCACTCACATAATCAATTCCCTAAATGCACTAGGAAAAACCTACACTACTTATGAAATGATAAGGAAAATTCTTAGAGGGCTACCAACCGTATGAGAACCAAAAGCCACTGCTATAACCGAAGGAAGAAATTTGAAAAACACTTCCTTAAATGAGCTTATAGGTTTTCTTTTTACATATGAAATGATAATGAATGAAAAGAGTGGGAAAACCAAAGCCCAAGAAAAAATAGCTTTTAAAGCCTTAGAAGAAAACTCAAGCAGTGAAATGGATGAAGATGAAGAAGCCTTCATATCTAAAAGGCTAGCAAGGATACTAAGAAGGAGAAACAAATTCAAAATAAGAAATCAAGACTCCGAATCAGAAGAAAAAGATATCAGCAAAAAGAAATCAAAGAATAAAACTCCTAAATGCTACAATTGCAATAAAGCTGGACATTTAAAACCAGAATGTCTACAATTAAAGAAAGAGTCTAAAAAGAAAAACAAGAAGGTCATGAAAGCCACTATTTGGGATATTACAAGTAGTTCGGAGAATGAAATAAGTGACCAAGAGGTTGCTTACACGTGCTTTATAGCATGGGATAACGAAGAAAGCTCATCAACTAAACCTTCAAATAATTCTTGTAGTGATGAATCAAGTGATGAGGGTATGCCATCTTATGATGAACGTCAAAATGATTTATTCAAAGTACATAAAATGCTGATAAAAGCAAATAAACAAAACACCTCATTGAAGAATAAGAATGAAAGTTTAATGAAAGAGTTAGAATCCCTAAAGAATGTTGAAAGAGATAAAGACTCAAAACTCAAGCAATTAGAACATAAGTATGAATCAGCAATAAAAGAAATAGAATCCAAAAATCTTACTGAAAAAGAAAACAATTTAAAAATCAAGAAACTAGAAAGCAAGAATGAATAAATGATAGAAGACCTTCGATCCTTATCCTTTACCGTATATGAGAAAGATATGTATATTTCTGAATTAGAGGATAGAATCATAAAATTATCTCTAGAATTAGACAAATCATTAAAGAAGGTTGATAACAAGAAATACATAGAGTTAAATGATCTCAAGAATCAAATCAAAGACAAGGATAAAATTATTTACAACTTCACAAAAGAAAAAGAAAACCTTGATAAGATGATTGGCTTACAAAGAATGTCTCTAAATAAAGAAGGCATTGGTTTCAATTGAATTGAAAAGAAAAAGAATTCTTACATAGGATATTTCTCGAAAGAATCCAAAGACTATACTTGCACATCTTTTAATGCCTACACAAACACCATATACTATCAATGCAAGAAAAGGGGGCATATAAAGTTTGAATGTCCGTTTAAGAGGAAATGTGTTAAAACCAAACAAGTATGGAAAATAAAAGAAACCTCCCTTGAAAAATCCTTCGGACTCAAGAAAATATGGGTACCAAAAATAAAATAATAACTTCACACATATATAAAATAGAAAATGACATTGTTGGCCAAAATCATAGGATGACTTTTTACTAAGCTTAACTTAAGAAAATATAAAGAAAATATCAAATCTGAACTTATATATAAGTGCCTTGATGTTACATGCTACATGCTTACTTGCCTACATGTGATGTATTGATATGCTATATGCTACATATGTATTAATTAACTTGACTTGATTTATATTGAAAAGTATGGCTCACTATGTTGAAAATTAAGAATGAGATTATTGAGTTTAAGCATAAATTTTTGATATAAGGATAGTTCTTGAACATGCATGATTTTAAATGAATCACATGGATAAACATACTGCTCTTTATCTATGAGCTATGAAAGATATAGTAGTTATATTGGTATCCATGAACTATAGATTATGTGATATTAAGTTTTGGTATCTATAAAGTATTTTTGGTTTCACATGTTAAAAATTTCAATAGATATCAAATCTAAAAGCTCACTTGGTATCACAAAGTCAAATTATTTATGAGCATGATTATGTCTATAAGCATGATGTGACATTGACGATCTTAGCATGATATTGATATTTGATACATGATATGATTCAATATTTTACATAAGATGATAAAAGAAAAATTAATAACAAAATTGAACGTATTGAATTCAGGGGGAGTGTCATGAATCATTAATCAATTGATATCATGAATTAAATTTTAAAATTTCAAATTGGTGTCATAAAAACCATCAAATTAATATCAGCTGGTATCTTGAATAAATGCTGTGAGCTACACATTACACATGCTATATTGAAAAACAATAACTTGAGTGTGTATATATGTTTGCAATACATGGTTATCGATATGCTTAAAATGATTTGTATTTGAATTTAAATCATTTTTTTTTCTTTTTGATTGATGTCAAAAGGGGGAGAAGTTGTGAAGCAAAAATTGAGCATAATTGACTATGAACATTATATCTATTCAAAAGAAGTATTTAAGTATTTAATATTGATTGAAAAAGCTTGTAAAACCAAAAGAAAATGATGAGCATGATTGATGAAATTAATATTGATGAAGCTTATTGAAAGGGGGAGTCTTTTTAAGGCTTACTCACATTTTTGCTTCTTATTTGTCATCATCAAAAATGGGGAGATTGTTGGCCTTACAAGGCTTAAAATCTTGTTATCTTGTTTTGATGCTAACAAACAAGTGAAATTTAATGTATTTGTGTGAGTAATGATATTTCAGGGCTCATATATGAGAAAGTAAGGTCAAAGTGTCCACAAGGATCAAATGAAGCTTAAATGAGTCAAAACATGGATTTAAAGATGATATTAAACCTTGAAGATTATGAGGACATGAATGAGTTGTTCAAAGCCAATGAATGTTTAAAGTCAAAAGAGCCAAAGAAAGGAAAAGTGAGAAAACTTAAAGAATATGGAAGCTTGAAGAAAAGATGGACTCAATCCAAGGACAAAGCATGAAGACTCAAGAACCTAGAATGTTAATGTCTTAGAAGTCTCATGTAAGTGCTTTAATGTTTAAAATATCGTTTGAAATATTATGAAACTCTTAGGTTAACTTCTTAGACCTAGATACCTTTTAAAATACCTGGAAAATATTTTTATAAGGTCAAAAATTATTTTAAAAAGGTTAGAATCAATTTTGGAATGAAAAACATCAAAAAGATTTTTCCTAAATGCTGTTAGTTTTTATACATCCGCATTGAGGTGAATTTTTCTCTATCAAAATATTATTATTTTAAAATATGTTCAACATTAAAGTTGTAGTATTTTTTCTTAGCTTTCTTTTGAAACCAATACCACCTAATATGGAGTTATATAGAAAAAGTTATGGGTAAAACACTGAAGCGGGGTTACGACTATTAGACATCCGAACACTGTTCACGGGAGGCACTTCAGTTGTCTGAACAGCAAACAGAACTACTTCAGACGTCTGAACTCGACACTTCAGACGTCTGAATATTTTTTGGACAAAACTAAAATAGGCAGTAACTGTTCAGATAACTGAAGGAGACACTTCAAACATCTGAACTTGACACTTCAGACGTCTGAACCCTCTCTTCAGACATCTGACTCTGTGTCCAGTTCATTTTTTAAAGGGTTTCAGGAACTTCAGATGACTGAACTCGAATCTTCAAACATCTGAACATTGTTCAACGGGAAAATTTTTAAATTCTAATATTTTAAAATATAGCCATTTTGAGCTCCAATTTTTCTAGCAACTCGGGAAACTCTCTAAGGAAACTTTTGCAACATGGAAACTTGTTTGAAAGACTATAAATACATGGTTTTGCAAATCAAAATACATCCAAGAATAGAAAAATCTGTTTGTAAAGCTGAAAGCACTCTTGTTCTTCCAAAACTCTTTTGTTCACTCATTGCAAAACTCTTTTGCTAAGATATTCTGAAGTGCTGATCCTTCTTCCTTTGAATTCCTACAGCTAATCCTCTTCTAAGAAGGATATTGGTGAATTCTACACTTGAACTTCATTCTATTTCATATTGATATTTTACATTGAAGTATATAGTGCTGAAATTGTACTAACTTGCTCTTTGAGAGAGTATACTTGTACGCATATTATATCTTGTTTTCTTGTAGTTCTTTGATGTTCCAAGGATTGTTTGGATTGTTGGCTAAGTAAGGGGATATTGCTTAGAGAGGCAGGCTCTAGCCTAAAGGAGTGACCGAATGAGGGGACATCGTTTGGAGAGGCGGGCTTTAGCCTAAGTGAAGGAGTGTTTGAGCGTGGGGTATCGCTTGTAAAGATTTTGTTCCACCTATCAACAGAACAGGTTTAGTAAAATCTTTTGGTGGTTTGCCAAGGGCGAGGACATAGGCTGGGTATAAGCCGAATCTCATAAAAATCTCCGTCTCACTCTCTCTTTCCCTATTCTTTATTTTTAGTACATATTTAAATTGCGTGGATGGTTTAAATTTGAAAATCATATAAACTACGTATATTTGGAAATCAAACAAACTTAAGGTTTAATTTTGATTTGGGTTGCGAAAATCGAAAGGGAGTACGTTGGTTACACCATATCTTGCAGAAACCTTATGGGAGTACGTTACTTGGTTAACATCCCGAAGACAAATTTACCAAGAGTTTATTTGAGTTCTAAATATTTGGAAAGAGTGATTTGATTCATCTATACAGGGCTTTACATCAGCAAGCATAAATTTTCATTCACTACAGGACTTGGTTCAAATTTGGCTAATATCAACAAACAATCATTTTGAGTTTTTATATTACATAAGTGCTATGTATTGGCTTGTTTGTTTACTTTCTAATTATAGTTGATTGGTTTGGTTGAATGATTGGATATTTGTATGGTTAAGGATTAAATAAAGAAACTAAGTTCTTGAGTGCTTAACAAATTAAACAAATAAGTCTCAAATTGGTTAAAAGAAATAAAATAAGTTTAAGAATTTTAAAAAGGAATTAAAAGAAATATTTTTTAAAAACCAATTGACCCCCCCTCTTGGGAAGCTATTCCTAATTTGAATCATCATTCACGCTTTGTTCATTGTCATTACATATTTCTAAAGCGTCTTTACTTGTGTTCTCTGGGTGCACAGTGGGTTGTCATGTCAATTTGTTAGTGATGAAAAACTAGCAACATGTTCACTTCCCCCATCTCATGTACTTTGAGAGTCATGGGGAGATGCTGTCGAATTTAGAATGACTACGATGAAGGTATTTGAGTGATTAAATGCAATGTAAATGCAACATTCCTGAATATGATAAGATTTGTACCCTTTAGACTGAAGGTGGTTGATTTTAGGATTCACGATATATGCCTCATAAACATTATGAGAATATAATCAACACCATTTACTTGAACATGTTATGGGGTAATTAATGAACATGGATAAGAGTTGGATGAAGACTCGAGTAGGTTTTGTTAGAATACGTGAAAGAGGTACATGATTTCATAAAGTTCACGCGTCCTTGTGTAGAAAAATCTAGTAGAATAAGGTGTCCTTGCAAGAAATGCCAAAACATAACATTTCAACACAATGGTTTGGTTAAAACACATTTATTAGACTATGGAATGGAGAAAAACTACACAACATGGGTGTTTCATAGTGAAGATTGCCTACTTTAGAGCGATGATGATGAAGATGAAGATCAGGAGACAAATATAGTAGGTGGTTATACACGTTTGAAAGGGTTAATTGAAATGTTAGGTGACTTGCAAAGGGGGATCGTAGTGGACATGGAAGATGTCAGTGTGTCGTGTACTGGTGCTGAATCTACTTCAGTAGGTACCATTCCTTGCGATCCTAGTCACTTAAATCAACTCAATAAACCATTTGCTAATCTTGCGAGGGATGTGCGGGTGCCAATATATCCAAATCGCAAAAATTTCTCAAAATTGGAGTTCTTGATGAGTCCCTAAAATATATGATTTAAACCCTCATTTATCTCTGTTTATCCTCATTTTATTGTGTATTTGCCCAAAGTTATCATTGCTCAGAGCTATGCATGGTTTGTTTGTCTTTTTAGGAAAAAAAGGTTAAAACCATTGAGTTAGGCATTACAAGAAGCCATGGAGGATTTTAAGGATTCAAAGCTCAAATTCAAACATTCAACCAAGCTCCAAAAGCTTCAGATCAAAAATAGACAAGAAGATGATGCTCGACCATGTGTTGCGACTAGAAAACCACAGGGGTGACTTAGTCTTCCACTATAGACTCCAAGGTTCATACTGAGATTAGAATGCTACAAGATTCGACCAAGTGCTCGACCAAGTGACACCCTGGAGTGACCAAGTCGAGATACTGAGATAGAACTGAAATTTAGAAATACCAAGAGTCTCGATGAAGTGTTCGAGCAAAAGACCTTCCAGGATGACTATGTCGAGATATTGAGATTTCATAAAGATCAAGATAATGCAAGTATCAACCATTAGCTCCAGCATCAAGACCCCAAGGCATGATGAAGTCGAAGACATTGAAGATTCGAATCCCTAACTTCTTGCGAGTTTCGAATAGGGTGTGCACAAGAATGATAGAGGAGCGACTTGGTCGACAGCGACAATCTGCTGTGCGAGATTTGCTGCAAAGTTTTATAACTTGTAAAACAACCCTTGTAAACCCTAGAGCCTATAAGTATTCACTACAAACACAAGCTCTGGGTTCCCCTTTGGCCTCTCTTAGGTGAGTGACAGACCTAGGAAGTCACCTAGAGCCAAGATAGAATAGGAGTAGAGTAGTTTCAAATTGTGTATAGAGTGTCCAACGGCCTGTGACAACCGGTGGCGTTCATGCAACAGCCGTGTATATTAGGATCTCCTCTTGTACTTCTGGCATTAGTGATATACATTTGGAATGATAAAGGGGTGATCTTTTTACTCATGCTTTAATTTAGTGCTTTCCATTTATTTGCTGTGTGTTTGATGAAAGGTTGCAGATAAGGATAAGCACTGCTACATATTAGTTAGAGGGAAAAAGTTGGCTATGGAACCGCAGAGGTGTTTGTTATTGTTGAGACAGAGTATACTTCGATTCCCGACCGTACTCCAGATGGTTGGTGCATTCTTGCTATCCTGTGCCCTTGATCGCCCCTCTCCCTCTGTGGCCGGCTTGGGTTAGTACTTTTATGGAAGTTTGGATGAATGTAGTTAGAAGCATGGCGTCCAGCATCCGATTCGAACCATAGTATCGCTTTGTAGGAGTAGGGTGACTTAAAAATTTACTTTCTTTACGGTAGTATAGATTTACTTGCTTTTGTTTATATGATTTCCAATAGTTGTTAGACAATCACCATTGCAAAATACCATCTTTAACTTCTTTTTTCATAACAAGGTTTTAGTAAACTAATTTAGAAGTGATTTATTAACTGTGCTTCAAGTCCCTGAGGATCGACACCCAACTTACCCACTTTCTACTGAACTTGGGATAGTTAGGTTTTATAAATATTATTTTTGGTAGTTAACGACCCAAGCCTTGGCGAGCCTACCATTGAAACACTTCCAAAGTCTTGTTATGAAGCGAAGACATACATGTGTGAATTGTGTCTCATTTACACTCCAATACATGCATGTAGGTATGATTGCACACTTTTTTTTTTTTTTTTTTACAGTGAACTCGAAAATGCAAATGAGTGTCTAGAATATGGTGAATCGAGATATAAAACTAATCAGAAGAAGAGTAAAAAGATTCCCAAAAAAGTTTTATGATATCGTCCATTAATACCGCGATTACAAAGTTTATACATGTCTAGAAAGACTACTGCAGATATGAGATGACATAAAGAGAAACGTCTTCAAGAGGAAAACACCCTTAGCCATCCAGCGGACTCAGAAGCTTGGGCCAAGTTTGATAAAATGCATCCGTGGTTTGGTAGTGATCCTTGTAACATTAGACTTGGCCTTACTTCAGATGGTTTCAATCCTTTTTGGTAACATGAACAACCTGTATAGCATATGACCAGTTGTGATGATGCCAAACAATATGCCACCATGGCGATGTATGAAAGAACCCTTCATTTATATGTCTCTGCTTATTCTTGGACCGAGGGCACCTAGTAATGATATTGATGTTTACCTGAGGCTATTAATTGATGAGTTTAAAAAATTATGGGAAAAAGGAGTGGAGACATTTGATATGAAAATTGGGACAACATTTCGGTTGCATGTTGCATTTTTGTGGACAATTAATGATTTCCCTGCTCACGACAATCTATTGGGTTAGAGCACAAAGGTTACTTAGCAAACCTAGTGTGTAATAAGGATGTTTCTTGAAGTATCAATGCAAGTTATGCTTTATGTGTCATTGTCATTTTCTACAACCTGGACATCCTTGAAGGACTCATGGTGCAAGAAGCTTTAATAGAAAACCTAAACAATGGTTTCAACCAAACCAATTAAGTGGGGAAGAGATATTAAACTAGCTCAAGTTGATAAAAGATGTGAAATTTGAGAAAGCACCGAGCAATAGAAAAAGGAAATGTGCTGAGAATGAGTTAAATTAGACAAGGAGAAGCATCTTCTTCGAGTTTCCATACTGGAAAGATCTTTCACGATGCCACAACTTGGATGTTATGCATATCGAGAAGAAGATTTGTGGGAATGTCATTTGTACATTGCTGGATATAAATGGGAAGAAAAAGGACAAAGCAAATGCTCGCTAGGATATGGAAGATATGGGAATACAACTTGAGTTGCATCTGACTCTTGATGGGGACAAGCTTCTCATGCCATCAGCATGTTACACATTTTAGAAGGATGAAAAGAATAATTTCTTCGCATGGTTGAAATCGGCAAAATTCTCTGATGGATATGCATCCAACATATCTCGAGGCATAAGCACGAAGGAAGGGAAGATATTAGAAATAAAAAGTTATGGCTGTCACGTCCTTCTGTAGTAGGTTCTACCTGTTTTCCTTTGTGGACACTTGAGTGAAGATATTCGCTCAGTGCTAGTCAAGTTGGGGATCTTTCTCTAACAGCTGTACTCCAAGAAATTAAGCGTAAACGTACTTGAATGGTTAGAGGAGGACATCATAATCATACTATACAAGTTGGAGAAAATATTTTCACCAACATTCTTCGATGTGATGATCCATATAACCGTCCATTTACTAAGGGAGGCCACAATTACAGGATCGGTGCAATATCGTTGGAAGTATCCTATTGAGAGGTAAATTATAAAGTTCTTCTACAATGTTCACATGATTTCCTTGCTTTCTTTGTACGTAAAATTCACTAATGCTATGTAAAATGCACAGGTTCTTGTCAACTTTGAAGGGTTATGTATGCAATAAGGCATGATCAGAAGGTTTAATCATTGAGGTATACATTGATAGTGAATGTCTTGTATTTTGCTCAATGTAGATAGTGAATGTCTTGTATTTTGCTCAATGTATCTACATGATATTGACACAAGGTTCACTAGTGAGGAGCGAAATACAGACGTTCATGGTAATGCTGAAGATGAAGAACACAGGAGCTCTATATTTCAAGGAAATGTTTGGCTGTTAGTGGATGGGTTTATGATTTCATTGATGCGGAGGACCTACAAAAGATGCATTTTTACGTCCTTAATAATTGTGATGAAACTGTTCCATATAACAAGTATGTGGTTTCGAACTCCGTAATGTGCACTGTATATACATATGCATATATATATATATATATATATATATATATCAGTTTCCTAAAGGATTAGGAAACTGATTATTTATTTTATATTATTTCTTCTTCTTCTTCTTCTTCTTTCTTTCTTTCTTTCTCAGTTCAGCGTAGTCCTCTGCTCCTCTCTCCCACTCTCCTCCATCTAGTCTCCATTATTCGGCCGATCAAAAATCTGAAAATACCGTTGAACTCTGCTCGCTGCCACCGACATTTCTACTAGAGCGGATTTGTCATAGGAGCCGCGTAGGCATATCTCCTGGGGTAAGGCCAAATCTCAAACTTACCTTAATTTGTTTTAAATTATAAGCCCCATTAATGAATGAAAATTTCCAGGAGACTCGTGTGGAGATTCTCTATAATCTAGCCGGAGCAAGTTTTCAAATTGGAGTTCCGGGGTACTAATCCTAAATCGGGGGTAAGTTTGATAATTTAGACTTTTATTGGGCTATTTAGGGTATTCAGAACTTAGAAAAATTTTAGGAAAAGTTATTCTAAGAATTATGATCGATAATATGGTGAAGTTTGAATTTTAGGATTTCAGGGGTTTTTGAACACCTAGGGCGTAGGTCGGGGTGTTATCATGTTTTTCAGGAATCAGGTAAGGGGATTAAGTTAAGTGAGGAATTTTATTTAATTTGAACAGATTAAATTAATATATTTATTTATTTATTTATTCATTTGGGAATTTAAATGCTATTTTGGAAACCAACCGTTCGAAATGGGCTTTACAAATGTAGGATATATGGTATGATATTTTTAAATAAAATGAACGGTGGAAAACTTGTATATTTAAATGGATATGTTAGAATGTGGAAAATTGTGTGGCAGATGCTTTAATTTGTATGGTTTATTGTATATTTGGATTTGAGATTTTGAAATACTGGAATTGTTGTGAAAAATATTGGAAATGCTTGTGAAAATACTAGAACTGTTTATGAAATGTAGGGGTTTGAATTAATGACCAGTGGCCGGGTATTGTTTGGTTGGCCAAGGGCCATGATTATTATTTGATGGCTGAGGGCCGAGTTTTATTTGATGGCTATATACCAGATTGTATTTTTGGACGGGGGCCAGGTTTTTGGAATAACAAGAAATATATATTAATTAATGTTTTAAATGGTATTTCTATTATCTAAATTGCATGATATGCTTTAGGAACCCTGGGGACCAGTGTAGTGTGAGCACGGTACCATTGCTAGAGATTTGTTATGTGGCCATGTGCGCCCACACCTGTGCTGAGAGGTGTAGGGTGACCTTGTCCGATTTGGCTATGTGAGGAGAATGCACCCTTGGGTGAGGGCAATCAGACCAACAATTGGAGCTGCGTGTACTTGCAGAGTATGTCAGTGGAGAGTATGGATGACTACTGTCTGGGTGGATCCCCCAGGACATTAGTCCAGCCTTAAGGCTGCACAACCCGTGCCATGGGGATGTAAATGGCGTGTTTGTCACAGGGAGTGTCTTATATGCATATCTGTTAATTTATGTGATGATTAATTAATAAGATAACTTCAAGGGCTTACTGAGAAAGGTGAGTGCCCTGGTAGCAGTACTGGTACTAGAGTAGAGGGAAGCTACTTGTATGAGCGGGTAATCTTCCCTATCCTCGGCTAATTGTGTGTGTGAGTGTGAAATAAGAATGTTTTCATAAATGTGTTTAACTGCTTGGTGAACTGGTTATTTTCTGTACACTAAATGCATACTGGTCACACACTGACATTAACTTAGTCTTTCCCTTACTGAGTTGTGCCTCACCTTTACTTTACAAACTGTCTTTTCAGGAAATCCTAGAAATCGGGTCTAGCGGGCTAAAGGAGCCGGGCTAGTGGTGTAAATTTATGTAGGTAGTGTGTAGATAGAGATTTTAATTTTGTTTAGTTTTATGGGATGTAGTTATGTGAAAATGGATGCTTTTGTGTATAAATATAGTTAGAACTTTGGTAATGTAATTTGAGAATTTTATATTTTATTTCCGCTGCGTATGTGTATTTTATATTTGATGAATACGGTATCAGGTATACTGACGTCACTAAAGTAGCACTCCGGGCCCATGTGGCGGGTCGGGGTCGTTACAATATATATATATATATATATATATATACTTAGTTGACATTAACATGTACTATTGTTGTATATAGTGAACATAAAGCTGAACTTCTGGCCCAAAATGAAAGGAATGTTGATGAAAGACATAAGAAGGAATTTGTCAATTGATTTGAGAGCCGTGTAAGTAACAAATTTTATGTGAGTTCGAAGCAATGTATAGTTTCAATATTAACGGTTTACTCATCTAAACTTCTTTTTAGTGAATAAATGAAAGTCATGTATTATAATAAAGAACCAATGGCAAGTAAAGTTTATACGTGTTGGCATGTGGCCCCGATCAACGAGTTACTATAGTGGTTGCATTGTCAACGGCTTAAGATTTCATACGAAATCCCTCGAACTGTATAGAAGAACCCATAATTTTGGAGTTACGGTGCTAGGCATAGAAGAAGATGAGGATATTGACTACTTTGGTATCTTGGATGACATTATTGAGCTTAACTATGGAGCCAATAGACTCGTCCACTTGTTCAAGTATGCCTGGTGGGACATTAGCAATAAAAAGAGTGGGATAAAAATGGGTGCCCAGTGTTCTTCTTTAAGGACACAAAATTAAAGGGTGAATGACATGTGGCCCAAAAAATTCCTCCCCGAAGTTTGTATGATATTATAATTTTCGTAGATAGGGAGAAAAGTGTCAACAAGGATGCTTTCCAAGAAGATGAGCCATATGTTAGTGCAGCAACACAATCACTTTCAATGTTCTTGAGAAAGGAGTTGATTTTATACCATTGAATAGGGTTGGTGCTACGGTAGAACACGTAAGGGCTGCTGACATTGGAATTGACCCTTCTGTACATGTTCACTTCATCGACAATGATGAAACTGATGGACAAGATGAAACTATGGTCGAGTAATGTAGTGAGGAGGAAGACATATTAGAAAGTGAGAATGATATTGATATTGAGGATGTATAGGGGGTAAGCACATTATGTTGTCACCATGTATCTTATATGTGTAAATAACCAAAATATATTTACTATACATCCATTTAATATGCAATCTTCTTATATTTACTTATGTATAATTTTGAAGACATGGCACTAGAAGGTCATTGATTAGTTCAGGCTAGGCTCTCCACTATGGCATCCCACTAGGATAATGCATCATCTTTGAAACCAATGGAGCACGTCGGTGATGATGCGCCACCTTCTGAGCCCATGGGAACCCAACCCAACATCCTTCCACAAACTAGGGAGACCCAGGGTGAGTTACCCACCATTATGAGTAGTGTTGGTAAGATTATAAGTATTTAATTGATGTTAATATATTGATTGTCATACATGTGCATTTATAATGAATCCTTTAACTCTTATTTTAGCATCGATCTGAATGACATAGGCAATGAGGTTAGGCCATGGTGTGGCAAAGAACACGATGCCCCACAAGCACTTGGAGAGGACGCAACGGCAGATCAAGATCTGACATTCGTCTAGGATACACGGCACCGTTGGACGATTGGTGCGCAATGTGGACACAGGAGGTCGGCATTATATGCCGAAAATTTGCTCTAGTCACTTGATTTACCTAGCCAAAGATGATTGAGGATCAGCGCTTGGCTATTTACAAGCACATCTTGGTACGTAACCCTAAACCATTTCTTTTACTTTTAATATACTACACTATTAACTGTCTAACATTCTATATGTATTTCATATACAGTAAAAGTTTGATATTGACATTTTCACTGAAAAGCATGTAAAAAAAGTGGTGAACGTGGAGTTATGCGCTCGGTTTAAGAGCTATTGCAACAAAATGCATAGGAATTTTAAGGCAATGGGAGATGAGGCTGAACAACACTCGTATGATAAGATCTCCCACGAGGATTGGGAGGTGGTGTGTTGTCATTTTCGTGACCCTCACTATCAGGTGATGTGTTTATCGTACTATAACTACTTTTTGGTATCGATGTGGAATATTATCCCATTACTTCTTCGTTGTAGGCTATTTGCTAACAAAATTTTGAGAACCACAACAAATTAGATGCAACACATTGTGGTGGGTTGAGGTTATTTGTGAATTATCAAAAGGTCATTTCTATAAAACTATTTGAGTATTACATTACAAGTGTTATTTATGTTTACAGTTCCGAAATTGTTAATATGACGTTTTATATAATAATGTAGCGTGATCCCTTTAATGGAGAACTGGAGCTGAGGTCTTCCCTTTATTAGAGAACACATCAAAGGCCATCAGGGGAGTGGTGCGAGGGGGCTCAGAGCAAACATGTAAGTCAGTTATAGTATTTAGTTCATTATTGAATTCAAAATGTCATTGTTGTATTGTTATTTATTCATTTTCTTCATTTTTGTGATTGAAAATAGGAGAAGATGGTCCAAATAAGGGATGCACCCGTTCCTGAGGGTAGTAAGCCACCCACAGATGATGAGATCTAAGATCAGGTGCTTGGGCATCGAGCCGGGGGGGGGGGGGGGTGCATGTGATCGGTCTTGAGTGCAAGTGCGGTTTCTCATGCTGAAAATGAACGAGGGCGTCAAGCCAACAAGTCTCGAGCGAAGGAGCTGTCTATCAGGTTGGAGATGGTGGAAACTGAGAACCAAACGTTAAAACAGCAGATGATTGATATGCAATATTGGAGAGCAGGGATGGAACAACTGGTGCACGGAGCACATCGAGATGATGTGAGTGGCTCCTCCTCTAATTCATGTAAATGGTATTTATAAACTAAATGTTATCATTATGATTTATTTGAGAATTGAATTCTTATGAACAAATGACATGAATTGGAGCTAATAATTCTAATTTCAATTTCTCAAATTGAATTTGAATTACCAAAACCCATATTGATTATTCACTAATTTATTTAAGTGATAAGTGTTATAAATATTTTTTTAGTGCTCCCAAATAAATGTTAAATCTTACTTTATTTTTAATAGTGTGATTGGAGGTGTTAATGGCCTTCTACAAAAGGCCTCATGCCTATAATCTCAAGGCAAGGACCTTTCACACCATTGTGTTGTTTGCGCCTATGGAACATATCTAGAAGTTGTTTAGGTATTTCCAAGATGATGATGATGAAGAATTATAGGTTTAAATAATTTTCAACAAATAAGGTTGGGAAAGGGTTGTGTTTTATTGTATTTTATCGTTTTTAATTAAGGATAACAGTTTAGCATAGTAGGCATGAAAACCCTTTTTATAGAGGAGTCATGTTTTTCCACATGACTTTTTTGAGAGAGAAACTGAGAAGCATCAGCCAAGGTGGGAGCGAAGTTGCTCTTCACACTAATAACCTTATTTTTTGTAGTGATATAAGTGCCTACAACAAAATAAAACACACAACATTATTAGTAATTAAATGTCATATTGAAAACTTATAAGATTAAACAACAAAACTTTTAATAGAGAAATATTAATAGTTGTTATTAATTAATTATTTACCATAACTCTTTATTGCACTATTAAGTGCCCATTAGTGTCAAAGTAATCAAAAAGTGTCCTTATTTACACTTTGAACATATTGCTTAACGGAGAACAGTAGGTGGTAGGGCCACAGGGTACAACTCAGTTTCATAGGTATGCATGTCTTACACTTGTGAGCTGCATGTATACATGTAGATGAGAGAGAGAGAGAGAGAGAGTATTTGTCCTTAATTACCATTTGAAACATATTGCTTAATGTTGAACAACAGTTGGTAGGGCCCAGGGGACAACTCACTTATTATGGCTATGCATGCTAAACATTTGTGTGGCTGCATGTATATGCAGTGTCGGCATCCACACACGTTTCCATCAATATATGGCATAAAGCCCAACATGTGTGTGTGTGTGTGAGAGAGAGAGGGGGAGGGAGAGAGAGAGTATTTGTCCTTATTTACCCTTTGAAACATATTGCTTAATGGAGAACAACAGTTGGTAGGGCCCAAGGGACAACTCACTTATTAAGGCTATGCATGCCAAACATTTGTGTGGCTGCATGTATGTGTAGTGTCGGCATCCACACACGTTTCCATCAATATATGGCATAAAGCCCAATATGTGTGTGTGAGTGTGTGTGTGTGTGTGTGTGTGAGAGAGAGAGAGAGAGAGAGAGAGAGAGAGAGAGAGAGAGAGAGAGAGAGAGAGAGAGGGAGGTTTATATAAACCCAAAAAGGTCATTGGTTTTCCAAGATAAACCCTTTATCAAGCTCTCTTTAGCAAATTGGATTTTGAAAGTGGATTCAAAAAGCTATAATAGGATGGTCCATAAATGGGTTATAATGGTGAGCTTGGTAATCATAGTCACTCATCTTCTACAATATAATAATGCTCGCCAACTCAAAGCATCAACATATGGAGAAAATGTTGAGAAAATAGTAAGGGAAAGTATTGAAAATAAAGAGAAGGAGAAGGATGGAGCACGAGCAATGCAGGGGAGAATGGACTTGGAGGAGGTGAAAAGTCTATTGCCGCATTTTTCGCCTCTGTCACCACTTCCATTTCTTCCACCATTACAAAGGTCCGAGTTCCCACCATTCCCCCTTCCCCCTATTCCTCCCCCATCACAGCCTCCCCCACCGTAGTTTCTCACATTTCCCACATGTTATGGGACTTGTTTTACCTTCTAAAACTCTAGTTGGTTGCTTTTATCGTTGCTATGTTGTTATTTCTATGTTTTTGTTACCTTGTGTTATGTCTTTTCCGAGTGAAACCTCAGTATTGTGGAAAATAATGGTTATGCTTAGTTTAACATTAAAAATAAATTCCCTTAACTAGTCTAATATTATCCCATTCTTTTGTTTAAAGTCTAAAATTTATCAAATGATATGTACCTATTTCTTCTAGACATATATAATTTTATTTGGACATCGTATATGTAAAAATCAAATATTTATATGAGTTGTCTTGATTTTCAAGATTTCTCAAAAAAAAAAAAAAAAAAAAAAAAAGAGTTTCAAGGGTCTCGATTCCGTTAGAAAAAGGTGTAGTCACAAGAGGGGGAGGTGAATTGGGTATTTTAAAAATTTAAGCTAATGTTTTAACAATTTTAACCACAACTTAAGCACGTGATCTAAATGAACAAATGCAATTAACAATCACAAAAAAATAGAAACAAATATAAGTGTGCTTAATTTAAAGAGATCAGGAAAGAGAGAATAAAACCCATATTTTTACAAGGTTCAGCAATCCTTCCCTACGTATTTGCCTCAAGCAACCCACTTTATGATTTCATTGATATGGAGGACTTATGAAAGACACATTTTTACGTCCTCAATAATTGTGATGAAACGGTTCCATATGTCGAGTACATGGTTTCGAACTCCATAATGTGCACTATGTATACATATGCATATGCATATATATATATATATATATATATATATATATATATATATACTTATATACTTAGTTGACATTAACATGTACTATTGTTGCATATAATAAACATAATCCTGAACTTCTGACCCAAAATAAAAGAAATGTTGATGAAAGACATAAGAAGAAATTTGTCAATTGGTTTGGGAGCTGTGTAAGTAACGAATTTTATGTGAGTTCGAAGCATTGTACAGTTTCAATATTGACGGTTTACTCATCTAAACTTCTTTTTAATTAATAAATAAAAGTCATGTATTATAATAAAGAACCAATGGCAACTAAATATTTATACGCATTGGTATGTGACCCCAATCAACGAGTTAACTACTACAGTGGTTGCATTGTCAACGAATTAAGATTTCATATGAAGTCCCTCGAATTGCATAGAAGAACCCAAAACTGTGGAGTTGCGGTGCTAGGCATAGAAGGAGATGAGGATATTGACTACTTTGGTGTCTTGGATTACATTATTGAGCTTAACTATGGAGCCAACAGACTCGTCCACTTGTTCAAGTGTGCCTCGTGGGACATTAGCAATAAAAAAGTGGGATAAACATGGATGCCTACTTTACCAGTGTCAATTTTAGTAAGACATGGTATCAAAATGATCCTTTTGTGCTAGTGAAGGCAGAACAAGTGTTTTGCCTTAAGGACACAAAATCGAAGGGTGAATGGCACGTGTGCCAAAAAATTCCTCCTTGAAGTTTTTGTGATATTACAAAAGTCACAGATAAGGAGAAGAGTGTCAACGAGGATGCTTTCCAAGAAGATGAGCCATCTGTCAATGCAGCAACACAATCTGTTTTCAATGTTGTTAAGGAAGGAGTTGATCCTATACCATTGAATAGGGTTGGTGCCACGAAAGAACATGTAGGGACTACTAACATTGGAATTGACCCTTCTGTACATGTTCACTTCATCGACAATGATGAAACTGATGGGGTAGATGAAACTATGGTCGAATACTGTAGTGAGGAGGAAGACATATTAGAAAGTGAGGATGATACTGATATTAAGGATGTATAGGGGGTAAGCACATTTGATGGGATCAACATGCCTTGCCCCTTTCATTCATCGACATGGTGACACATGGGTGGCCTCTGGATGTCCATATTGATTTGTAATTCTTGCACGTACACATAGAGTATCTTGATGATTTTTGGCGCAAGAAGGACCCTAGTTGATATGCCAAAGCAAGTTTGATTTGAAGACTCATGTGGGCCACACACGAGTCCATTGGGTCCTACACAAGATTAACTTCCCTTTGATTTATAATTTGTCTTTAATTTGTAAAGTTGCAAGACACTTAATCTTAGCTTGCATGTGAGAGTGTAATGAATGTGTTAGTAAGTTGTGTGAGTGTTTAATAGTTAGTTTCCCCATGTGTGTTTCCCTATGTCTTGTCCAAATGCTAGCTGAGCTAGTTATTGCTTTATCTCCCCTTTTCGCCATGTTAGCTTAAATAATTTCATTGTAAGACTTGAAGAGCATCTAAGTTTTGAATATAGAATATCAAAGAAATTTCATTTTTGTGAAGCTTGTTAGCTTTGTCCAATCCTTGTGATTCGCGTTCTCACACTTGTACAATAAGATCTCCCGTGAAGATTGGGAGGTTGTGTGTCACCATTTTTCGTGGCCCTCACTGTAAAGACCCAGAGAATTTATGGTAATTAAATAATAAAAGAAAGGAAGAAGTAAAGGAAAATTCTAAGAAGGTCAACAGGGTCTCATTGACGAACGTGCAGCGTTCGTCAACGAACAGGTTGTTGGGATCGTCGACGTGAACACATGTCTCGTCGATGAGAAGATACTGAGAGGACGACTTTCAAGATCTGAATTTCATTGATGAGGAGCAAGGGTTCATCGACGAAACCCCTTATTGGACTCGTTGATGAGGTGATGTGGCTTGTCGACGAGGCCATGTGTCAAGACACCTATAAATATGCAGGAAACAAGTTTCAGCAAAGAAAATGTTTCTCTCTCTATCACTTTCTCTCTCTAAAAATGGGATTCTCTCACTTCTTTCTAAGTTTTCGACTCCGTCTCTCCTTGGTTCGACGATCAAAAGCTACCATGGATCTTGGGGAGATTCTCTACAATATAGTTGGAGTGAAATGTCAATTTGAGAAGTTTGAGAACCATTCCAAAACCACGGTGAGTGGATTATTTAAGCATTTTCAGTATTACCTAGTTCATTTGAAGTCAGATTTAGTATTATATGCGAATATACTAGAGTTTTGTGAAGTAAAGTTTGAGTATTATATTTTCAGGAATAGGGTGTTTTGGGATCCTACAGACATGGGTTGGGGACCCTAGTGAATATTTTTAGGAGCCTAGGTAAATTATAATCTAGAAAATTTACGAGTATGTAGGTTCGGGGTAATATAGTTGATTTATGAAAAATATGTATATGTGTATTATTTAAGGATTTTGGTGAATAGTACGCCGTGAGCATGAGGATTAAGTTGGAGGTGAGCCTCCTAACTAGTTAGGTAAGGGAAATATGCTATGTTAGGAATTTTAGCAAGTTTACTAGAAAATTATGTATATATATACAATTTTTCTAGAATATGAGTTTTAATTATTTGTGTGGCCTGAGTGGATATTTGTGTGATATAAAATTTATGTGATTTTCTAGAATATCATGATTTACAGTATATGCATATATAAACAGATATTTACTAGACAGTTATTTATCAAACAATTATTATAGATATTTTTCAGACCAATATTTTACAGTAATTATAGAATGACATGTTTTCCAAAAATCATAACACTTAGACTTTACAGATCATTCAGTCAGATATTACAGTTAGACATAGTTATTTTATTAAGATATTACAGCATTTATAGATTAGATTTATAGTGTTATGGTTATTTTGGAAACATGATGAAAACAGTAGGGTAATTATAGTAATAGTATATATAGTGTCAGATCCCTGATGAATTATTTTAGACAGATTCAGCTAGCATAGTACGGTACCGTCGCTATTTTTAGATCAGAGTGCAACCACATATCTTAGATAGTATGTGGATTCCGTCAACTGTGCCTGGAGAGTTTGCATTCTCCCCAGTACTCTGGGTTGAGGAGGCCCGATTTGACGAGGTAGTTTTCCAGTTTCGTTCTTAGGAGAGGATACAGTTTGGCCTGGCTGAGGATTGGTAGAGTACAGTTGACTTACCTAGTAGGCCAACCAGGATTAAGTCCCGCCTTCGGGCCACACAGCCCTGTAATGAGGGGTTAAATCATAACATACAGTTTTCTAGGGAAAAATCTCAGTTATGTATATGTATACAGATTTACAAAATTTTCAGCAAATATAGTATGATATTAGAAGTGTGAAAAGTAGAAAGTTCAGATGATAGAATTACGTTTTAAACTATGATAAATGTAAGTTATACTCTATATTGATTTTCCAGCTTATGCAGTTTTAGATATTGTCATTATAGTATTTATGCAACTCGGTCGCCACACACTAGTAATAGTATATTTCCACTTATTGAGCGTCATCTCATTGCAACAATTTAACATCTTTCAGGTGAACCCGCTAGGCTCACAGATCAGGCTCGCAGATATAGAGATCTTTTGATTTGCTCGACTTTTAAGGTAAATGTATTCAGGGGATTAAGTTTTTGAGCAAATGGTACTAGGGTGATGTGTAAATATATATATATATATATATATATATGTATATATATGGTTTGGGAAACATTAAATTCTGGTATTGTATATATGGGTGTATGATTCTATGTTTTCCATTGCATAGGTGTGTCAATTTGTGTACAGGGATACCTCAAAGCCCATCTGAGATGCTATAACAGGTATAACAAGGGTATCAGAGTAATTATAAATATAAATATATATATATATATATATATATATATATATATATAAATGGTGTAATATTTAGGTCGTTACAGTTTGGTATTAGAGCCTAGAGTTCGAGGTTCTGTAGACTCTAGAGTACAACAAAAAATAATACCAGAATATAGAAATGGAATCTTAAGAAGAGTGGAACAGGATGACAGTGAGTTAAGTTGGGAATTAAAATGAGAATTTAGGGTTCTGTTATGTGGTTTGGGGATAGAGTTTCAGGGTGGACTCTGTGTTTTTCCTGGGGTGACTATTTCAGGAAAAGCATAATACACTATCGATGATTTCTATTTTCATATGGTAGGGCTTGACCTTAAATTAGTGATAAGTGGTAAGGGGTATTCTAGTTAGTATAGTATTGTAAGGTTTGGATTCTCAGAATAATTTGGTAATATTATAGGATGGACCTAGGAGGTAGTAGCACTCATGCTAGTAGCGACAACGGGGCAGGGCCTTCTTGTGAAAGAGGCAGGCATTCAGATGCTGTGCTACGCAGTGTGGCTCAGCAGGTTATGGTTGAGATTGCTTGGAGCTCCAAGAGTAGGGAGGTAGGTCTCTAGCTCAGGGGTGCATGATAGAAAAATTTACGAAAATGAACCCACCAACATTTTTAGGAGCGACTGATCCTGCAGTTGCGGAGAATTGGACGCAAGAGATAGAGAAGATCTTGGCGATGCTTCATTGCACCGATAAGCAGATGGTCCTCTATGCCACGTATAAGTTGACAAGGGAGGCCGAGAGATGGTGGACGACCACTAGATTACTAGAGGAGTAGAGATCAATTCCAGTGCAGATGACCTGGGCCCAATTTAGGGACATATTCTTTGATAGATACTATCCTGCCTCAGTCAGAGAGGCTAGAGTATAGAAGTTTCTGAGCTTGTCCCAGGGATCGATGAAAGTCCAGCAATATGCGGCGAAATTTATTGAGTTGTCGCATTTCTGCCCTTATATTGTTCCAGATGAAGCTAAGAAGGCCAGGATGTTCAAGAGGAATTAGAAGCGGGATATTTATAGACAGGTGGCGGTACTGAGGGCACAGGATTTTTTAGAGCTGGTTGATAGGGCCATAATAGAAGAGGAGGGTTTGCTGAGAGAGACTGAGATACAAAGCCAGAAGAAAAGGGCCGCACCTTCAAGCTTTCAGGCGGGGTCTAGCCAAGGCCCTTGGAGAGGAGGTAGATCTGGTGGGGTCAGAGGCAGATGGTAGAGCACAGTGGATTCTAGGGTGGACAGTCTTACCCTACCTGCCCCAAATGTGGATGGAGACATTCAGGTGAGTTCTGGCTAGGGGAGAATGTCTGCTACTATTGTGGGAGACCAAGCCATATGGCGCAATCATTTCAGATACCACCGATTTATGCACTAGATCCCACACCAAACCAGGGTGGTTATTAGGCGCCTCGTGGAGGCCAATAGAGGAACATGGTGCTGGTGAGGGTATATGCGTTAATGCTGGGAGACGCCGAGACTGTTGGAGGCGTTATCACAAGTACACTTACTGTATTATCATATAAAGTTATTGTTTTGTTTGACATAGGAGCCACCCATTCATTTATATTGGCGGGGTATGTTAGAGTAACTAGGGTAGAGGTACAATTATTAGATGTAGAGTTGTCTGTGGTCACGCCGACGAGATCTATGGTAAGATGTAGGAAAGTGCTTCCGAACTTTCTAGTAAGCATTCAGGAGAAAGTAGTACCAGCTGATCTCGTGTTACTAGATATGTAGGGGTTTGATGTAATATTAGGTATGGATTGGCTAGTAGCTAATCATGCCAGCATAGATTGCTATAAAAAAAGAAGTGATTTTTTGAACCCCAGGTGAGCAAGAATACAGATTTGTGGGTTCACCTGAGCATGCCTCGCCATAGCTCGTTTCGGCTATTCAGGTGAGGAAACTGCTATAGGGTGATTGCCAGGGGTATGTTGCCTACGTAAAGGAATTGTTAAAAGAAGAACTAAAACAAGCTAATATATCTGTAGTTAGAGAATTTCCAGATGTTTTTCCAGAGGAATTGCCTGGCTTACCACCTGACCGAGAGATTGAATTTACTGTGGATCTATTCCTAGGGTTAGCACTGGTATCTAAAGCACCATACCATATGGCTCCAGTCGAATTGAAGGAATTGAAAGATCAGTTGCAGGAGTTGCTGGATAAAGGATTCATTAGGCCCAATATGTTGTCGTGGGGGGCCCCAGTCCTATTCGTGAAAAAGAAAGATGGATCCATGAGGTTGTGTATAGATTATAGGGAGATAAACAAACAGACAGTCAAGAATAAATATCCTCTTCCTAGAATTGACGATTTATTTGATCAGCTCCAAGGGACCCAGGTCTACTCCAAAATTGACCTGCGGTCTGGTTATCATAAGGTGAAAGTTAAAGTAGAGGATATTTCGAAAACAACATTCCGAACTAGATATGGGCATTACGAATTTTGGGTGATGCCGTTTGTGTTTATTAATGCACCAGTACTATTTATGGATTTAATGAATTATGTGTTCCATCAGTACTTGGACCAATTTGTTGTTATTTTCATTGATGATATATTGGTCAACTCGAGAAGTTTTGAGGAGCACGAGCGTCATCTGAGGTTGGTGTTGCAAAAATTGAGAGAAAGAAAGCTGTATGCAAAATTCAAGAAATGTGAATTCTGGTTAAGGCATGTTACTTTCCTCAGGCATGTGATCTCCGAGGACGGTATATCGGTTGACTCGAGTAAGACATAGGCAGTGGTGAGTTGGGAAAGGCCAGGAAATGTCCAAGAGGTCAGGAGTTTTTTGGGTTTAGCAGGCTACTACCGACACTTCGTAGATGGTTTCTCCAGATTATCAGGTCCACTAACATGACTCACGAGGAAAAATGTGAAGTTTTATTGGATCGATGATTGTGAGCAGAGCTTCCAGGAATTAAAGCAGCGGTTGGTTTCAGCACCGATACTAGCTATTCTATCAGGCGAGGATGGATTTGTGATATACAGTAATGTAGCATGGAAGAGTCATTGCCTACGCATCTAGACAACTTAAAGAATATGAGAAAAACTATCCTGTGCATGATTTAGAATTAGATGCAGTGGTTTATGCTTTACAAATATGGAGGCATTATCTATATGGTAAGAAATGAGAAATCTTCACAGACCACAAAAGCTTAAAATATTTCTTTACCTAGAAAGAACTGAATATGAAGCAAAGAAGGTGGTTAGAACTTATTAAAGATTATGATTGCACTATTAGTTACCACCCAAGGAAAGAGAATGTGGTAGTAGATGCTTTGAGTAGGAAATTAATAGGACCAGCACTGGCAGCTATGGAGGTTCGGCATCCGATCCTGATGGATCTGGAGAGACTTGGCATAGAGTTAGTAAAGGATAATCCTTAGGCATTTATTGCCAACCTAGTTCTGCAGCCTACGCTGTATGAAAAGATTAAGGCCGCTCAGGGTGATGACATAGAATTAGCAAAGGTAATAGTCAGAGTACAGGATGGTCAGGGAGAGGAGTTCATTATCTCTGATGACGAAGCTTTGAGTTTTTGCTCCAGATTGTGTGTGCATGTAGATGATGACATTAGGAGAACGATTTTAGAGGAGGCTCATGGATCTCTATACATAGTTCATCTTGGCAGTACTAAAATGTATAGGGATCTGCGAGAGTACTTTTGGTGTAGTGGCATGAAAAAGGAGATTGCCGAATTTGTACAACAGTGTTTGATGTGCCAGCAGGTTAAGCCTGAGCACCAGAGACCGCAGGGCAATTACAGTCACTATTTATCCTTGAGTGGAAGTTAGACCACATATCTATGGACTTCGTCACTGGACTACCGCCAGCATCGCATGGTCAGAATGCCATATGGGTAATTGTTGATTAGCTAACAAAGACAGCTCATTTTATACTTATTAAAGTTAGCTACCCTATGAATAGATTGGTAGAGATTTACATTCAGGATATTGTTTGGCCCTATGGAGTGCCAGTGTCTATAGTCTCAGACCGTGATCCACGCTTTACATCATGGTTTTGGAAGAGCTTGCAGGAGGCTTTGGGGTCTCAGTTAGCGTTCAACACTGTTTTTCATCCTCAGACAGATGATCAGATAGAGAGAACGATTCAGGTACTTGAGGATATACTTTGAGCGTGTGTATTGGACTTTAGGGGTAGTTGGACCCAGTATTTGCCGCTGTTGAGTTTGCTTATAATAACAGCTATCAGGCCAGCAATGACATGACACCTTACGAGGAGCTTTATGGCAGGAGGTGTCGTTCTCCTCTATAGTGGGATGAGTTAGGTGAGAGGCGAGTTTTGAGGTTAGAAATAGTGCAGCAGGTGTACGATAAAGTCTGACTTATTCGAGATAGAATCAGTGCAGCACAAAGTCGGCAGAAAAGCTACACGGATACTCACTGCTAGGAATTGGAATTTAAAGTGGGTGACCATGTATTTCTAAAAATAGCACCATTGAGGGGAGTTATGAGGATTAGGAAGAAGGTCAAGTTGAGCCCTAGGTATATTGGCCCTTTTGAGATACTTGAGAGAGTGGGGTCAGTAGCCTACGGGCTAGCCCTGCCACCAGCTTTATCTAGAATACACGACATATTCCATGTTACCATGCTAAGGAAATACGTCCCAGACCCATCCCACATAATCAGTTATGCAGAAATAGAACTTAGAGATTCCTTAGCTAATGAGGAAGCACCAGTACATATCTTAGACCGAAAGACACAGGAATTGTGTACCAAGGAAATTCAGTTGGTGAAAGTTTTATGGAGAAACCATGATATAGAAGAAGCTTCGTGGGATCTTGAGAAAGAAATTAGACAGAAGTACCCACATTTGTTTAATGAATTATAGTAGTAGTCAGTGTTATTTAGATAAAGACAAAATTTGTTTAGTGTAGAGTAGTATTTATACAATTGTATTTTAGATTATAGGATAGGTAATGTTTTGGTTTTAGGAGAATTTTCTTTCATGAGTATATGTGTAATCTCTCAGGACCTTGAATATAACCAAGGTATTCCTTCACCACAAGTGAGGGTAATTAATAAAATAAGTAGCCTACTTTCTTTAACGGATGTTGTTCAATACATATAGCAAATTTCGAGGACGAAATTTTATAAGTAGGGGAGAATGTAAAGACCTGGAGAATTTATGGTAATTAAATAATAAAAGAAAGGAGGAAGTAAAGGAAAATTATAAGAAGGTCAGTAGGGTCTCGTGGACGAACATGGAGCGTTCGTCGACGAACAAGGAGCGTTCGTCGACGAACAAGCTGTTGGGATCTTCGACGTGGACACATGTCTCGTCGACGAGAAGATATTGAGAGGGTGGTTTTCAGGACTTTAATTTCATTGAAGAGGAGAAAGGGTTCGTTGAAGAAACCCCTTATTGGGCTCGTTAACGAGACATAGCTCGTCGACAAGGACATGTGTCCTATAAATATGCAGGAAACGGGTTTCAGCAAAGAAAATGTTTCTCTCTCACACTTTCTCTCTCTTAAACTGAGATTCTCTCACTTCTCTCTAAGTTTTAAGCTTCTTCTCTCCCCAGTTCGACGATCAGAAGCTACCATGGTGATCTTGGGGAGATTCTCTATAACATAGATGGAGTGAAATGTCGATTTGAGAAGTTTGGGAACCATCCCAAAATCAGGATGAGTGGATTATTTGATCATTTTCAGTATTACCTAGTTCATTTGAAGTCAGATTTAGTATTATATGCGAATATACTGGAGTTTTTGTGAAGTAAAATTTGAGTATTATATTTTTAGGAATATGGTGTTTTGGGACCCTACAGACATAGGTTGGGGACCCCAGTGAATATTTTTAGGAGCCCACGTAAATTACAATCTAGAAAATTTACGAGTATGTAGGTTCATGGTAATATAGTTGATTTACTGGAAATATGTATATGTATATTATTTCAGGATTTTGGGGAATAGTACGCCGTGAGCATGAGGATTAAGTTGGAGGTGAGCCTCCCAGCTAGTTAGGTAAGGGAAATATGCTATGCTAGGAATTTTAGCAAGTTTACTAGAAAATTATGTATATATATTAGTTTACTATCTAGGTTTTTCAGAATATGAGTTTTTATTATTTGTGTGGCCTGAGTGGATATTTGCCTGATATAGAATTTATGTGGTTTTCCAGAATATCATAATTTATAGTATATGCATATATGGACAAATATTTACCAGACAAATATTTATCAAACAAGTATTATAGATATTTTCCAGACAAGTATTTTATAGTAATTATAGAATGACATGTTTTCCAAAAACCATAACACTTAGACTTTACAGATTATTCAGTTAGATATTACAATCAAACATATAATTATTTTATTCGGATATTACAACATTTACATATCAGAATTATAATGTTATGGTTATTTTGGAAATATGATGAAAACAGTAGGGTAATTATAGTAATTATATATACAATATTGGATCCCTGATGAATTATTTCAGACAGATTCAATCAGCAGAGCACGGTACCATTGCTATTTTCAAATTAGAGTGCAACCACGTATCTTAGATAGTATGTGGGTTCCGTTAACCGTGCCTGGAGAGTTTGTAGTCTCCCCAGTACTCTGGGTTGAGGGGGCTCGGTTTGACGAGGCATTTTTCTAGTTTCGTGCTTAGGAGAGGATGCAGTTTGGCCAAGCTTAGGATTGGTAGAGTACAGTTGACTTACCTGGTAGGCCAAGCAGGATTAAGTCTCGCCTTCAGGTCGAACAACCCTGATTGAGGGGTTAAATCATGACATACAATTTTCCATGGAAAAATCTCAATTATGTATATGTATATAGATTTACAAAATTTGCAGCAAATATAGTATGATATTAGAAGTATGAAAAGTAGAAAACTCAGATGATACAGTTACGTTTTAAACTATGATAAATGTAAGTTATACTCTATATTGATTTGCCAGCTTATGCAGTTTTAGATATTGTCATTATAGTATTTATGCAACTCGGTCGCCACACACTAGTAGTAGCATATTTCCACTTACTGAGCGTCATCTCATCCCAGCAATTTAACATTTTTTCGGTGAACCAGCTAGGCTCGCAGATCAGGCTCGCAGATAGAGAGATCTTTTGATTTGCCCTGCTTTTAGGGTAAGTGTATTTAGGGGATTATGTTTTTGAGCAAATGGTCCTGGAATGATGTGTAAATATATATATATATATATATATATATATATATATATGGTTTGGGAAACACTGAATTATGGTGTTGTATATATGGGTGTATGACTCTACGTTTTCTGCTGCATAGGTGTGTCAATTTGTGTACAGGGATACCTTAAGGCCCATCTGAGGCCTAAGATGCTATAGCAGGTATAAAAAGGGTATCAGACTAATTATATATATATATATATATATATATAAAATGGTGTAATTTTTGGGTCGTTACACTCACTATCAAGTGATGTGTTCATTGGCTATAACTACTTTTTGGTATCGATGTGGAATATTATCTCATTACATCTTTTCTATAGGTTATCTACTGACAAAATGCTGGGAACCGCAGCAAATTAGATGCGATGCATTGTGGTGGGTTGAAGTTATTTGTGAATCATCGAAGGGTCATTTCTATAAAACTATCTGAGTATTACATTACAAGTGTTATTTATGTTTACACTTCCAAATTTGTTAATATGACGTTTCATATGATAATGTAGTGTGAGCCTATCATTGGAGAACTAGAGTTGAGGTCTTCTCTTTATCATATAACACATCAAAGGCCATCAAGGAGTGGTGGGATGGGGCTTAGGGTAAACATGTAAGTCAGTTATAGTATTGAGTTCATTATTGAATTCAAAAGTCACAATTGTATTATTATTTATTCATTTTCTACATTTTTATGACTTAAAATAGGAGAAGATGGTCCAGATGAGGGATGCACTCATTTTCAAGGGTAGTCAACCACCCACAGATGATGAGATCTGCAATCAAGTGCTTGGGCATTAAGCGGGGGGTTACGTGATCATTCTTGGGAGTGGATACGTAGCCCCAACATCATATTTGAGTGCAAGCGTGACTTCTTGTGCTGAGAATAAACTAGCGCGTTGAGCCACTGAGTCTCGAGTGGAGGAGCTGGCTATTAGGCTAGAGACGGTGGAAGCTGAGAACTAGATGTTAAAACAGGAAATGGTTGATATGCAAGCCTAGAGAGCAAAGATGGAACAACTAGTGCGCGGAGCATGTCGAGATAATGCGGGTGGCTCCTCCTCCCATTAGAATACATGCAAATGGTAATCACAAGTTAAATGTTATCATTATGATTTATTTGAGAATTGTATTCTTATGAACAAACAACATGAATTGGAGCTAATAATTCTAATTTTAGTTTCTCAAATTGACTTTGAATTACTGAAACCCATATTGATTATTGACTAATTTGTTTAAGTGATAAGTGTTAAAAATAATTTTTTTAGTGCTCCTAGATAAATGTTAAATCATAATTTATTTTTAATAGTGTGAGGTGTCAATGGCCTTCTTTAAAAGGCCTCATGCCTATCATCTCAAGGTAAGGACCTTTCACCATTGTGTTGTTTGTGCCTATGGAACATATCTAGAAGTTTCTTAGGTATTCCCAAGATGATGATAATGAGAAATTACAGGTTTAAATAATTTTCAACAAATAAAGTTGGGAAAGGGTTGTGCTTTTATCGTATTTGGTCATTTTTAACTATGGAAGACTGTTTAGCATAGTAGGCATGAAAACCCGTTTTATGGAGGAGTCATGTGTTTCGACATGAATTTTTTAGGAGAGAAACTAAGAAGCATTAGCCAAGGTGGGAGCGAAGTTGCTCTACACACAAAAAGGACCTTCTGCGTAACCAATTCTAATGGAGGCTTGTTAGTACTGGACAAAAAAGGCACATTGCAACACTTGAATAAGTTAAGCAACCTACTTGAACAAATTAAAAGTTTAGTGATCTCACTTCATTTGGTAGTTTAAAGATCGTTGGTATATTTCACTCATGAAATTTGCATTACTATTCCATATATAAAGTATAAATGCATATGAAGCGGACATGGTTTCTTTGGAATGTTCTTTATCCGTAAGATCCATCTATTCATATTTATTGAATTCTTCTGGTTAGAGTATGATAAGCATAAAGCTTGAAACATATTCCTCACAGAAGTAGTTAAAATTGTTGGATATTTAGGTAGAATGTGACCATCTACTCTTAGATTCCTTGTAAAGTGTATGCAACTTAGTAGTAATAAAAAACCTAGCATTCCTTGGAAGTTTTGAATATATTACTAGAAGTGAAAATTATGCGCTTAGAGGCGAACTTAGTAAACTTACTTCATTTTAAGCACTCAGGTCTCCAATTCGAGCATACGAGGTCCAAACTGAGTGGGGTTAGTTTTGACATGTCCGTCACATTGACTTGGACGTGCCGAAGCTGACGATGCTCGAAAACTCCTCCCCAAGAGCTTTTTGCGCACTTAAAAGTAAAGTTAGAATACAAACAAACTTAGCAAACTTAGTGTATTTTAGCACTCAAATGTCCAAGTCAGGAATACGGGGTCCAAAGAAAGTGGGGCCAGTCCCAACATGTCCATGACATTGAGCTTGACGTGCTGAAGATGATGGTGCCCAAAAACTCCTCCCCAATTGAAAATTATGCACTTAGAGGCAAACTTAATAAACTTAGTTGATTTTCAGCACCCAGGTGTCCCATTCGGGCATATGAGGTCCAAATTGAATGGAGCCAGTTCTGACACGTCTGTCACATTGATTTGGATATGTCGAAGTTGACAGTGCCCAAAAACTCCTCCCTGATTGAAAATTATGTGCTTAGAGGCAAACTTAGTAAACTTAGTTGATTTTAAGCACCCAAGTGTCCAATTCGGGCATACGACGTCCAAATTGAATGGGGTCAGTTTTGACACATCTGTCACATTGAGCTGGACATGCTAGAGCTAACGATGCCCAAAAAATCCTCCCTAGGAGCTTTTTGCGCACTTAAAAGTAAAGTAAGAATATAAACAAACTTAGCAAACTTAGTGTATTTTAACACTTAGGTTTCCAATTCAGGCATACGTGGTCCAAATTGAGTGGAGTTAGTCTCAATACATCCATGACATTGAGCTCGACATGCTGGAGCTGATGGTGCTTGAAAATTCGTTCCCGATTGAAAATTATGAGTTTAGAGGCGAACTTAGTAAACTTAGTTAATTTTAAGCACCCTGGTGTCTAATTCGGGCATACAAGGTCCAAACTGAATGGGGTCAATCCCGAAACGTCCATCACATTGACCTGGACGTGCCAGAGCTGATGGTGCCCCAAAACTCCTCCTCGAGAGCTTTTTGCCCACTTAGAAGCAAAGTTAGAATACAAACAAATTAACAAACTTAGTGGATTTTAGCACTCCCATGTCCAAGTCGGGCATACGATGTAAGAACCCAAATCTTGATAATGGTTTTTAAATATTTAAAGAGAGGGGCATTTTGGTAAAAGAGCAGGCCTCGTCGATGAAGCCAAATTTCGTTGACGAAGTCCTTGTCCTTCTCGTCGACGAAATTCAGGGGCTCGTCGACAAGGAAATGCTGAGGGTCTCGGAGAAATTGAAATATCAGACCCGTCGATGAGGCCACCGTCTCGTTGACGAAGCTAATGGTGGACTCGTAGATGAGGATGCCAATTCGTCGACGAATCCACCCCGTTTCAAAGGCTCTTTAAAAGGATATTTTGAGTTGCTTAGTAGTGAAGTAATGGTTTCTCTCTCTCTCTCTCTCTCTCTCTCTCTACGAACTCGGGATTCACTCTCTATCTCTAGATTTTTTCATCGATTGTTGTTGGAACTAGGAATCTGAAGTTACCACGAGGATCGTGGAAGGTTTTTCTACAAGTTCTACGGATCGGAATCCCATTTCGGAGATTTTTGGGTTTCGGCTTTGTAGGAAACAGTCTTGTGAGTATATTCTGTATTGTGAATTATAGGTTTTGGAACTCGGTTCACTGTCTAGGGACCTTGGAGTTCGGGATTTGCTATTCAGGGAAAAGGTAAGGGGAACTATGTTTATATTGGTTATTTTTGAAATCGGACTCGGTGGAACTATGGTTCACGGTCCTATGTGTGTTTTGGTTACTTATTTGGGGGGATCTAACAGGGAAAACTATTGGTTTTTCATTATTACAATTTTGGAAAAAAGGGGGCGACGGGCTGCATCCCTGGTTTTGTTGAAAACCGAGCGTATATGGTGATTTATACTATGTTATTGGGATGGTCGTGCCTTGACTTGTTTAAATTGTATTTTTTTGGAAAACCATGATTTAGATTATCAAATGGGTGTGGGTTTTTTTGGTTATATAAGCATGCATGTGTGTGTGACTGTTGAAATGCTAGTAGGAACGGGGTTCTGAATTGTTTTAGGTGCCGAGAGTGTCCGGCTCTATATCCGAGGGCATGTATTTATCGCCTGCCACGTAGGCAAGAGTGTCCAGCTCTATATCCGAGGGCGTGAACTTATACCGGCAGATTAGGCCGAAGGGTGTGGATCCACCAGTTAGTGCCGGTACGATGCCATGGGAGTCAGGGACTAGCCATGCGTCAGTGGCGATGTGTTTGCGGGTTGGCTATGGGCCAACGCCGTATGTTGCAGGCCGGCTTCAGGCCGAAGGGTGTGACGACATCAGGATTGCTGATCATGTATATGCGTGCATGTATGTATTGTGTAAACTAGTACTGGACTGCATTTAACTACGTGTATGTTGCATCATGATAACACTCAAATGCCACACACTGATATAACCTGTGTTCTTCCTTACTGAGAGGTGTCTCACCCCTACTGTACGTACATTTTTATAGGTCCTTCAAGTAACAGGAACTAGCGTCCTGGTGTAGGGAGCGTAGTGGCTAGCATACTACGGTTAGCGCTTGGGTAAGTGCTAGGGCTGTATTTTGGTGGGTTGCCATTTTGAGATGTATTTGGGCACCTGTTTGTACGTTTTTGATAGAGCCGTATTCAGTTCTTGTATAGACTCTGGTATGGTACTGTATATATATAAAATGACCTTTTCTGCTGCGTATATTCTGTTGTGTTGGATGTGTTTAGGGTGCCTGAGAACCTCACGGGGTGGGACCCTCATCCTTTGTCTTGTATCTTTGGATGTTTTAACGGATACTGGGATAGGTTAGATTACATTTTCACCCCTGGATTCCATTTCCGGGTTCAGAGCGTGACATACGAGGTCCAAACCGAGTGGGGTGAATTTCGAATGATGAAAATTAGTTATTTAAAATTGTATCATTTTTTTAATCATGCCCGAATGTCTGATCATTTTCTTATCAAATCATTTTTAATCATAGTATACATATATGTTCAAAAATCGTATACTAATATTTTTTATAATTATTACTTTGTAGGATTTGCAACTGTCATAACATTAGGATGATGCTAGGCACTACAGTCGAATGCAGTGCTTGACTTTTCTTGTATTTTTTGTTATCTAAACAAAATGAATTTATGTATTTTAATTTGAAATTGTATCTGTATTTGAATTTTGAACAATTTGTATTTTAGTTTTGAATAATTTATGAATGTTTTAGTAATTCTAGTTTAATTTTATGTATGCTAAAATGTAATTATAGGTTTTTACAGGAATTAATGAATGAAATAAAAAAAATATTTATTTTAGTGTTGGTTTCAAAACGATAACTAATTGCACTACTATTAGTGACCATTATTAAACCGTAACTAATAATGGACTAATAGTAACAGTTCGAAAACCATTACTAATACTTGGGTTTAGTGTCGATTTTGGTCATGAAAATGTAGAATTTATAGTGACGGTCTTAGGCTTTTAGTGACGGAATGAAATCATCACTAATACTCCATTATTAGTGATGATTTTCGAAATTCGTTACTAATAAGTATTAGTCATTGCAAATTTAACGACTAATTTAGGACCATCACTAATATTCACGGAACCGTCAGTAATAAGTATTAGTCGCAGTTTTATATTAGTAGTGATTGTTTAAAACCGTCACTAATAACCTTATTTTTTGTAGTAATTGAATGTCATATTGACCACTTATAAGATTAAACAACAAAACTTTTAATAGAGAAATATTAATAGTTGATATTAATTAATTTTCTACCGTAACTCTTTATTGCACTATTAAGTGCCCATTAGTGTCAAAGTAATTAAAAATTGTCCTTATTTACACTTTGAACATATTGCTTAATGGAGAACAGTAGGTGGTAGGGCCACAGGGTACAACTCAGTATCATATATGAGTTGTCTTGATTTTTAAGATTTCAAAAAAAAAAAAAAAAAAAAAAAGAGTTTCAAGTGTCTCGATTCTTTTTCCACTTTCCTAATAAATATTAAAAAATTATGTTTTTAGGGGAGTTAGCATTTTTTTTTAAATTGCAAAAACAAGGTTATGCCATTTGAGGTCTTCCTTATTGCTTGTAGGGGACCTTGTGCTATCCCTATGCTCTCACCTCCACGAGCTTTCTTTTACCTCCTATCTTAACGAGTTTTCACGTGCCATCAAAGGCAAATTTTTGTTGGTATTCTCTCATTGGGCATATTTTCCTCTCGATTTCATTCCCCTTATCGCTCTTTTCCTCCCATTTCTTCACAAATAAAAATGAAAAGGGTTCCATTCACTATGTGCATGCATTACATCTCCACCTTCTTAAATATGAACTTCACATCCATAATAATAAAATCCTTCGAATTTCATTTTCAAGCTCTCGTCTTCATAGCATGTCATCTGTAGCACATACACAAGTTCATCGGATTCAAACTTCAAAATTCACAAGAAACATAAGAACATGCACAATTCACAAAAACATTAAACCTAAACCACATTAAATTGGTTGAAATCTCTTTTATGATATTATACAGTGAAATTGTGATTTTATACAGGAACGTGATTTTATATTGAGTGTGAATTTTTATACTGAGTTATGAATATACATACAGAGTTGTGATTTTTATACTGAATTTTGATTGTATTTAGAAATGTGGTTATATACTGAGCATGAATTTTATATTGGGTACTTGAGATAATATGAATAATGTAGAGATTGTGAAAATCATGGTAATATAATGATTTTCTGGAAGTGTTGAAAAGGGTTGCAATATAACATTGACAGGAAATGAGGAGGTCGTTATATTGTCTAACCTGTGTGTTGCAATATAACATTGGTAGGAAATGAGGAAATTGTTATATTGTTTATCACGTAATAGCAATATAACATTGGAAGTGAGGAGGTCGTTATATTATTTGGTATGTATTTTGCAATATAACATTGGTAGGAAATGAAGAGGTTGTTATATTGTTTATTACATGCAGTAAGACGTTGGCAGAAAATAAGGAGATCATCTTATTGTTTAATATGTAAATTTATGTAAATGGGACTATTTGTTGAGCTAGAGTTGTGTTTTGTAGTTAAATGTGTATTTTAAATGTTAGAGGTGTGAGTTATGATACATATACGGATGCCTTTTTAGTTAAATATAAATTAAAGGCTATGTTTTGCTTATGTAAAAATTCATCTGCCACACACTGATAATAATCTATTTCGTCTTACTGAAAGGTGTCTCACCCCATGATTATCCAATATTTTTCAAATGACATGTGGAGTACAACAATTATCAGAGTAGCGCAGTGGAAGCGTGGGTGGGGTAGAAGGTTTTATTTAATATAGATCTTTATTAAATTATATTTTTGATGTATTTAGACTATTCTTTTAGGGATAATTGTGATATTGAAAATGATATTGTTGTTGTATTGGGATAATTAGTACTCTAGTAATTTGAATTTGAGGTCTTCCTCTGTTTGTATCAGTGATTATTATAATATGAAATATTCACGTTATTACAAGTGGAATCAAAGAAATTGAACGAAATTTTACGGGTTGCCACTGTTGGTATCAGAGTTTAGGATACAGATTCTGTAGACTCTAGGGATGATTATTACTAGGGTATAGGCATGAAGTAGGATGAGGATAGGAATGAGTAGGTTAAGATATTTTATAGTGTTAGACATTAACAATAGATTTTATTTAGGATTATATTTAACAAATTTCGAGAACGAAAAATTTCTATATGGAGTGGAGAATGTAACGATCCCAAAAATAATATGCATGAAAGTGTAAAAAAATAAAAAATAAAATTAATAATAATAATAATAATAATAATAATAATAATAATAATGATGATGATGATGATGATGATGATGATTAATTAACATAGTAAGAATAATTATTAAGTAATAGAATATAGTATAATTGTATATATTAATATAATATCATTTAGTATAAGGATATAATATAATAATAATCTTATATTACATATATATATATATATATATATATATATATATATACACTTTAGGAAGTATCTAGGATTGGGAATTCCTATTGAAATTGGAATTCAATTCAATTGCTCACTTCTCTTTCCCCCCAACTGTCTCTCTCATCTCACTCTCTCTCCTCCATCCTCTCTCTCTTTCTAGATTTCTTGACTATTTCTCGACCAACTCGAAAACGAGCATCATATTCGGGTCCTAACTCCGCTCCTCAACACGTTAATCGGAGTGGGTTCGTCATTTGAACGTCGTAGGCACCACTCCAGGGTTAAGGTAAGGGGAATAGATTATGTCAAGTTTATTTTAAAATATATTTCCGATTAAATTTTGAATATGTGAATTTAATTAGATTTATGTTAATTAAAAGATGTCCGATTTAAATTAAGTATGTGAAATTCATTATATCTGTGTTAAGATTTTATTTTAAAAATATGTCGAAATTAAATTAAACCGCAGGGATTTGATTAAATCAGATTTTTAGGAATATTTTGGAATTAAATTAAACTGCAGGAATTTGATTAAATCATATTTTTGGGAATATTTTGGAATTAAATTAAACTGCAGGGATTTCATTAAATCATATTTTTGGGAATATCTTGGAAAAAAATCAAACTACATGGATTTGATTATATCGGGTACTTTATGAAATTATAATTATTATATAAATTGTGTGGCATGAGAATAATTTGTTATAATTGTAGAATTAAATCGGTTGGAATCTTTTTTATGATATTATACAATGAAATTGTGATTTTATACTGGAATGTGACTTTATACCTAGTGTGAATTTTTATACTGAGTTATGAATATACATACAAAGTTGTGATTTTTATATTGAATTATGATTGTATTCAGAGATGTGGTTATATGCTGAGCATGAATTTTATACTGGGTACTTGAGATAATGTGAATAATGTAGAGACTGTGAAAATCACGGTGATATACTAGTTTTCTAGAAATATTGAAAAGGGTTGCAATATAACGTTGGCAGGAAATGAGGAAATCATTATATTGTCTAACCTGTATGTTGCAATATAATGTTGGCAGGAAATGAGGAGATCGTTATATTGTTTATCACGTAATGGCAATATAACGTTAGTAGGAAATGAGGAGGTCATTATATTGTTTATTACGTGAAGTATAACGTTGGCAAGAAATGAGGAGGTCATTATACGATTTGGCATGTAATTTGCAATATAACGTTGGTAGCAAATGAGGAGGTCGTTATATTATTTATTACATGCTTGCAGTAAGACGTTGGCAGGAAATGAGGAGATCGTCTTACTATTTATTATGTAAATTTATGTAAATGGGACTATTTGTTGAGCCAAAGTTATGTTTTGCAATTAAGTGTGTATTTTAAATGTTAGAGGTGTGAGTTATGATATATATATATATATATATATATATATACCTTTTCAGTTAAAGATAAATTAAAGGCTATGCTTTGCTTATGTAAAAACTCATCTGCCACACAAATAATAATCTATTCCATCTTACTGAGAGGCGTCTCACCCCATGATTATCCAACATTTTTCGGATGATAATAATCTATTCCATCTTACTGAGAGGTGTCTCACCCCATGATTATCCAACATTTTTCAGATGCCATGCAGAGTATAACAGTGATCAGAGTAGCGCAGTGGAAGCGTGGGTGGGATAAAAGGTTTTATTTAAAATAGATCTTTATTAAATTATGTTTTTGATGTATTTAGACTATTCTTTTAGGGATATGTAAATTGCAATATTGAAAATGATATTGTCGTTGTATTGGGATAATTAGTACTTTGGTAATTTGAATTTGAGGTCTTCCCCTGTCCGTATCAGTGATTATTATAATATGAAATATTCAGGCTATTACAAGTGGTATCAGAGAAATTGAACAAAATTTTATGGGTTGCCACACAAACAATCTCAAATGCTATAAATATTTAAACATGCAAATAGGGAAATTTAAATGAGAGAAGGAATAGAGAAAAACAAACACAACAAATTTTATGAGGTTTGGGAATCCCTACCTACGTCCTCGCCTGAAGACAGCCGCTTGAGGATTTCCACTAAACACTCCTTCAACCAAGGCAGAGCCACCTTATACAACACTCCTTCAATCGGACGGAGATACCCATTACACCACTCCTTATAGGTGGAACAACCTTTCCAAATGATATGCTCTCATTTGGCACGGTTCAAAACCCGAATTGCAAAAAAATACAAATGAGAATAAAGATTTTGAGTACAATGAAATGCTTCTTCAAAAGATAGTTTGTATAACGAAAAAACTTAATGCACTCTCACAAGATAAGATTGAAGCTCAATAGTGTTTGTGTATTTCTCTAAAAAATATTTCTGCAATAAATGAGAGTAAATGAGAGTAGTTAATCTTTGATGTAAAAATGAATGTATAATAAATGCTTCAAAGATTCAAGAGCAATAAATGATTTCTCCAAAAAATATTTTCAAATGCAATAGTAGGAGAAGCTACGGTTTTGCACTCAAAAGATTTTGCAAATAAAGAGAGTAAATGAGAGTAGATGCTATTTAATTTGAGAAAATGAGTAAATAAAATGCCCAAATATGTAGGAGTATAAAATGATATTGGAAAAAGTTGTTTCAAGTGTTTTGGGCTTGGTATTTACAGGAAAAAACACAATATGACCATTTTATGACTGTTTGGCAATATAATAATAATAATAATATATTTTGAATTTTATGGCTGTTTTTCTACTTAAAATAGCCTTTGTACAAGAGTTTCGGTCGACTGGCCCTAAGGCGATTTTCCTTTTAGTGCAATTCGGTCTGCTGGACTGATGATCCGGTCTGGTGGATCATTTTCACATGAATTCTGGTCAACTAGGCTTATGATCCGGTCGACTTGGACCTTTATAAAAACTTAGTTTTTGGTCATCTCTTAACCTCGGTGGACTGGGCTTAACATCCGGTCGACTGACCCCTTTAAGAATTTGAGTTTTAGCCCAGATTTAACTTCAAAATCATTTCAAACCTTTTGTATAAGTTTTAATTCTTTAAGTAAAAGGTTTTCCATGAAAAGTTTGAGTTCCTAAGGTCAATCTAAGGTCATTATTGAGCTTCATATCATATCAAGCAAGGCATGCATATACATTTGAAACTAAATACAATACAATTAAAAAAATTACGTGTCTTCATTCTTTGCTCTTCAATTTGCCATGGAATAGGCTACGTAATGTGTCATTTGATTGCCTCATAACTTCCATATTTCATTGACTATTTGTGCCTTTTGAATAATAAATCTATTCATAGACTAAATGCACAAATAAGATGCTTATGATTTGTCATTATTAAAATGGGATATGACTCAAAAAGTCAACAATTATTTACTTATTTATTTATTATAAATTACTATTATTATTATTATTATTATTATTATTATTATTATTATTATTATTATTATTATTACTGTTATTATTATTTTATCTATGTATTAATATCGGTAATCATACATATCCAAGTTGTTTACAAAATAACAATATACAAAACAAGTACAATTAGAATGCAATGATTTTTCATCCTAAACATAGATACTCTTTCATCTAGTCCTCATCAATAGGATCTCTACCAGATGAGCTCTCATCCTCCTCATCATCTTCGTTATCCTCTTCTTCATCTTCTTTACCCGAGCTTGCTTGCATAGGTGCTTTCCCTTTAGACGAGGAAGCACCTCCCATGTTTTCTAGCCTTTCGAGTCTTTGGTGGAAGGACTGAAAGTTGGAGTGGATATCTTGTTGCATCATATTGAACTAGAAATCCATATGTTGACGAAGATCACTAAGAGTTCCTAAGAGGGAGACATAATCAGGAGGAGCAGTGGCTGTACCAGTAGGAGCAGGTGGCTCCTCACTAGATGGATTGTCCCAACATGCATATTCTCGTTCCTCCTCCATGCACACATTCACATCATCACACAGAGGTTGGTGGTTTTAAGGGATCCAACCAAGTGCACTATCCAACTCATAGCCTATTTGTTTAACAATGGTAGATGAGAATTTATCGGATGTTTTTTGTCTAACAAATAATGTAAAAAGGCATGTAATGCCAAGATGTTCAAAAATAAGAGTTGAAATCCCTCCACAAGGGAGATACGAGATTCTTCCTTGGCTATCATCCATTTTATGATAAGAGAGGGAAAATTAAGACACCTTCTAGTATATATGCACCACATGACAAAACAACCTAGATATGACACGTGATCTCTAGACCCAATTCTAGGAAGGATGTTATTTGTAATAAGAAAATGAATAATTTTGGCATCTAGGGTTACAATTTTGCATGAGGGGGGATACCCAAAATTATTGCTTTGTTAAGATAAAATGAGAGGGAAAAAGGCTTGGGGCTAAAATCATGTTCCATTATCCATGTAGGTCCAACTCTAGGATACTCAAAATCTCCTCGCTCAAGGTTAAATCGAGCAGCAATGTTGCTGGCAGTGAGCATAAAATTCTTATACATGATTTGAGTAGTATATTGGTCACCTTCCCTTCCTAAGTTTACATAGAAGAGACGTACTAGGTTTGGGTATGCCCCTTGGGGTTGATAAGACACAAACCCATCCAAACCTAAGTCAGAAAACCTAAGAAGAATGTTCGAGAAGTATTCTTGCATAAATGGGATATCAAGAATCTTACCAAGAATAGGTTCTCAAGATCAAAGGTGCTCGTTATAGAGCTTTTTCACGCCCGACATCATGAGCCATCGATGAACGAACTCAATGTCATCTTGACTCGAGGTGGGAGTTTTTCGTGCAACACTCTTGTTTTTGGGCATGATTTTGTAGTTTGAATGCAGAGAAATCGAGAATCTGAATGGAAAATCTAAGATTAGAAAGAGAAATCGGAGTTTAGAGAAGTGGAAAAATATAAGTACTTTTATTACAATATTATTACCCTTCTTACCAAGGTCCCTTAAGACTCTTGATACTCTCTTTTCCATATTCTTGCTTGGACTATTTCACAGCATGTAAGATACATTTGACTTTCTGCCAACACTTAAATTCTCCTAATGTTGTGATCCTCTTCTCTCTCTTTTTATTTTCTCTAAATAAAATATTAGCTTAAACCTAAATTGGGTTTAGTTCGTGAGCTTTCAGTCTAGTGTGTAGCTCACCAATAACATAAGTGAAAATAGAATAACGTTCCCTAAGAGGGGGGGGGGGTTGAATTGGGTTAATTAAAAATTTATGTCCTTTTTAAAACTTTTTGTATTTTAATTACAACAAAAATCTTAATTAAGTTAACCAAATAACAATCACAACCCAAAAACTCAACAAAGTACTCGAAAGATAAACAAACCAATCAATCAACAAAATTGAAATCAATCGATCAAACTCTTGATGCTTTTGGTAACAGCCTTGTGAGTATGTGCACACCTTGTTTTGATTGTTTGTAATGCACTCATTTAACCAAGATTTCTGCAAATTAATCAACGTACTCCCTTGTGGGTTTCCGCAAAAGATTAATTAACACGTACTTTCTAGAGTTAAGAGTCTTCTCTGAATTCTTACTTGAGCCCTGCAAGATTTTATAGGGTAGAGAGAAGACACCAAGATTTTATGAGGTTCGGCTTATCCCTAGCCTACGTCCTCGCCTTTGGCAAATACTACCAAAGGATTCCACTATGAACGCTCCTTTCTGGGTGGAGCAAACCTTTTACAAAACCCTCTTTTTTAGGAAGAGAAACTTCTCCAAATGATATCCCGTCGCTTGGTTACATCGATCCAACAACCTTGAATCATCTAGAAACAACAAAGAAGTAGGAAATAATTTGTTTACAAGAGATACTCTCAAACAGAGTAGGTTAGTACAATAAACAACACAATATACTCTTCAATGTAATTCAATATAAAGAGATTGAAGCTCGATTGAATTAAATCACCGAATTTATCTGCCTTGAATTAAAATATTCAGACTTTGAAGACACAAATTTAGAGTTAGAATGAACAACAATTCAATAGTGAAAGCAAGATGTGAAAAAGAAAGATTTAGAGCACTTTGAGAATTCTTGATTGCTAAGAAATTTTCTTGGTATTTAAAAATCTTGTTTTAGGGGCTATTAATAGATGTTTAAAAGTTAATACTTTGTCCCCCAAGTTTTCTTGGAGTATGTACCAAGTTTTCAACAATAGTAGTGCCCAAGAAACCAAATTTAAACAATTTCCCGTTGGACTTTGTTAGCTTTACCGTGATCCCAAGAGGGGGGGTGAATTGGTATTTTTAAATTTTACCTCCTAGGTATTCCTTTCTAACAACAGTGTGTTCACAAGCCTAGGGTCAATCTAATGCAATTAATGTAAATATACCTGAAATTAAATAAGGCAGTTTAAACAATCATATAAGCACTAGAAAGCAGTAAAGAGAGGATGACACAGAGATATGTTATCGAGGTTCGGCCAACTGCCTACGTCCCCGCCTTGGCTAACCAGCACAAGGATTATCACAATACCTTGCTCACTTAAACGGGTGGAGCGGCACCTATACAAACCAGGTCAAATTACCACAGGGCTGACCTCAACCTTTACACCAATCCTTACCGGGCTGGATTACCGCCCCCTCAGGCCACGCCTGGAATCTCTCAGATATACAATCAAAGGTACAATATAAGAGTGCTTTCACGTAAAGCAGATTTGTACCACAAATGCGCACAAACACAAACACCATAGATGATTTAAAATGTAACCTCTGTGTGGTCTAAATATGTCAACTCTCAACAATGTTTTCTATCTGTGTAGCAAGTACGTGAGAGAGTGTCAATAATAATCTGTGTACTTTGTAATATTCAGTCAAGAGTGTTCACACAGAATATCAAACAAGCCTCAATATTATCAATCAATAGAATGCGTATATGCTTGGATTGCAAAAAGGATAATCTTTGTTTTCGGCAAATGATATATATACTTGTATAAATAATACCACAAAGATTGATATATCACACACACGAATATCTTTTCACAAATATATCAATATGAGCACCACAAGATATTCGGTAATGTTTGAAAGTATTTTTATAATCTCCAAACAAAGACGAACTTCCTAAGATATTGCAATGAGAATGCAATACTTGGGATGTCACAACAAGTCTTTCTTAGGGCAGGCTTATTGGCAAAGCCTCCTAAGAAAACTTAGGTTATGCTCTTAAAAATCTATTCAAATATGCAACAATATGGAGAGCTAACCTTTAAGTAAAAAGTACTCAATACACTTACAAATGATTTAGATGAATGAAGAGTGTAAGCTTGAGTAGGTTTCAAAAGAAGTGTGAGTAATGAGAGGCAAAAATAAGTATTTTGGCTTGAGAGAAATTTTGTTAATCTTTTTGCTAATCCAAGCTTAAATCACCAAATGAAGGAGTATATATAGACATACTAAAAATTTTGACCTTTGGGGACTTATTAGGGATTTTTGGAAAAGATTAATGACACTTAAGATAATTTAACCCTATTTAAAAAATTATTAACCGCGGTAAAAATAGGAGCAACCCGAGAGGTCCGGTCGACCGGGGGCATTTTGAACTGAGTGGTCGGTCGACAGGGAAAGGGCGATTTTCAAAAATACCGAGGTTCGGTCGACCGGGGCCTTTTTGAACTACAGGGCTCGGTCGACCAGGTTGTTGGGAATTCTCCCAATACCCCTCGGTCGACCAGGTAGATGTAGTACAAATATGGTCGGTCAACCGGGAGGTCAAAAAGTTGACTCCCAGGTGGTTCGGTCGACCGAGATCAAATGACCTATAAGGGCTTGGTCGACCGGGCCTGGGTTAAATAGTTGACTCGGACCGGTTTCGGTCGACGGGGCCAAATTGAACTGAGTTGGCCGGTCGACCGAAAGTGCACCAAATGTGCATTTCGGTCCCTTCTTGAAACATTCAAACCCTATTCAAGTGCCTATTACATACAAGTGCAAAAGTGAGTGTCTTAAGGTCACTTGGGTCTAATTTGGAAACACCGAAAAACTCCGGTGTCGGTCGACCGATGGTTCACCCTAAGGTCTTTCTATGGTTCGGTTTGAGCTTGCAAATTAAATCATGCATGTGATGTGTGTGAGCTTATTACAAACCGAAAACCCTTATTACAGACAAATTTCATTTAAAAACTATTACAATTAAGAGTATGAAATTGTCTTCAAGTCTTTAAGCCTTTAACGTGCCACTGAAGATATGCTAATATGAACCTGCACATGAACTAGATATTTATTAAATACAATTGTATTTGTCATTATCAAAACCAGGGTGTGACCTATAAGGTCAACAGACTTTTAAATAGCCTGTTCGAGTGGCAGTTGCCTGCCACGATTTGGTAGACGCCTGCCATAGTTCAAACCTGAAACTCAGAGGGTAGGCAGTCACCTAACAGGTTCTTGGCAGTCGCCTGGGAACCTACTTTCTGTCATATTTTAAATTATAGAATGAGCAGTCATCTACTTGAATTGGGCAGTCGCCTGGCTTCCAGAAAACTGAATTTAACTTTGAAAACTTATTCTCATTTAAGACCTTTCTTATTTTAATTTAGGAAAACATATTTTAAGGTTTTCAAAAATTGCTTTCTTAGTTTCTTGTTCTTAATGAGCTTCAATTCAATTTATATTGAACTTTACATGGAGTACTTACATAAAGACTTTCTTAAAAATCTAAACCCTTGAGCTTCTTAAGTCTTTATGACAGTCCTTGCTTTGAGTTTTCTAGATCATTAAGCATTCTTTGAACTTTCAATACTCTTTCATTCTTCAAGCTTTTATAGAATATGCCCATCTTGAGCTTTTATCATTGAGTTTAACTTTGAAACACTTGAACTTTCTATTATCTGCTTCCTGCAATAGTTCAATCTTGAAACCATATCAATTTTATTTTGATTTGTTATCATCAAAACAAGAATTGTAAGCCTTGTTAGGCCAATAGCAAGCTATCAAATTTCGTAGACTAGATGTTGAGTACCAATTGCACTGTTGGAGGGGACGAACTCAATTTTAGAATAGAGCTTTGTGCTTTGATTAGCCTATAATATTTTTACTACGATTTATTTATTTTTTTGGTATTATTTTTATATTTCCAAGTATTCTTCTATTTTATGTTAAGTCCTTCAAGTTTCATTTTGCTTGAATGTAACGAAAGTTTAAATTATTTCCAACAATATCTCAAACATGTACTCAACTAATACATTCTTGACTATGAATTAAGGCTAGAATTTGTTTGAATATGTCTTACCAATTGAGTTGGTAAATTACATTCATAAGATTATTCATTCATTCTAAAACTAAAATAACCCTTCATTTTAGATGATGTCACCCCCCTCCCCAGAAAATGAGAATATATATACATAGGGGGCCACGTGTCTCCACTCAGAGCCGGCACATGGCCTAGTCCGTTGACCAAACCCCCTTTCCCCTGAATCGGTTGACCTGGTTCAGACCAGTTGAACTAGTCCACTTAATTTCTTATTTATTTTTATTATTATGTTATTTATTTGATTTTAAATTGAGAAAAATATTTTAAAAATTAGAAAAATTTTGAAAAAAAAAAATCTTGAGGCCATGAAAAAATCTTTTGAACTATTTCGACTTGTAAAAATGAGAAAAAAAAAACCTTCAAAAACCTCCCAGAAATTTTAGAAAAATGCCAAAAGAACTCAAAAAAATTATTGGAAAAATCTGGGAGTATTTTCTTAAAAAATATTTTCTCAAATTTTCAAAGGGTGCGTTCCTATAATTATAAAAAGGGCAATGGACATTTCAAGCCTTACCTATATTACCTTTGCGGGGGTTTTCCTAATGAGATCCCCTCTTTTGGAGGGATCTTATTAGACATTCTTAAATCACACCTGATTTTTATTATATTCTATAAAAAAAATGTGTATAGTTGTTTGTTTATTTAATTGTATATTTGTTAATTTATTTGTTTATTTAAAAAGGAGTAAATTAAAAGGTTATTAAAATTTAATTTGGGGATAATTTTTAATTAATTAGATACCGTTTAAAGAATAAGTGTATATGGGTTGCTAGTACCTTCCCCTCGCATAACCGAACTCCTTTTCCTGATCCTAGTATACGTAGACCGATACTATTCTTAATTGAGTAGTAATAAGGTGTTTTAATCGCACCAAGAAAAATATGTTAGTGATGATTCCAAACTTCAAATTTTTCCCAAAAATAATACTATTTTAATTCCCTTGCCTCTTAGAGCACCTCGCTCTTGGACGTTGCAACAAGCAAATTTGGGGAACAAATTTGTTTTGCATTTTTTATGTGGTACGAATGTCTCCCAACCATTTCCTACTCCTTGTCTTCTTCTCTCTTTAGTCCCTCACTTTAACTTTCCAATTCCCATTTCCCACATTGGAAGATGGAAGTCTTCCTCAGTTTCCTTGCTTTCAATATAAGCCCCTTTCCTTTTGTTTGCTTTACTAGCACTCTATGTCTATAGGCTATTAAAAAGCAATATCTAACTTATGATTAAATAAAACATTAAATATTATAGAGGCCCAAAAAATATAATGATTAAAAGAAATAAAGAAAAGAGGAAGATGGTTTTGGTACAACCCAAACCGTTGATGGTTTCGTGAGGAAGCAAGGAAATCGTCGACAGTTTTCTTTTTATCATGGATCGGTAATAGGTAAAATAGTTAAAAAGGGGTAGGTAAAACTGAAACTATCGACGGTTTTGTGTGAGAAGTAGAAAATCATAGATGATTTTCTCGGCAGCGCAGGCTATAAAGAAAACACGCGAGCTCATTTATTAATTAAAATCAAAACACACACTCTCTCTCTCTCTCTCTCTCTCTCTCTCTCTCTCTCTCACCAAACCCTACGACCCTACCTTCATTTTCCTTCGATTCCCACTCCGTTGAACCCCGTTTTGACAATCAGGAACCACCACGAGGTTCGTGGGAAGGTTCTCTGTAACTTCACCTGAGCAGATTTTCAGTTTGGGGTTTCAAGGCATCACTCCAAAACTAAGATGAGGGTGTTAAATATTAATTTTAATTGTAAAATTTGAGTATTTGGGGGCCCAGGGAATATTAAATGATAATATTATGGAGATTGAGTTGATTAATTTGGGGAAAATATATTTTTAGGGTTTTGAACTTTGAACGCCATGGGGCATAGATTTAGAGTTTGAACAAGCTTAACAGGAAACAGGTAAGGGAATAGATTAAGTAAGATATTTTTAGAAAATTTAACATATATTATACAGTATTTGTTTCAAAAACTATATGTGTGAAATAATTAGTTTTGGGAATACTGATGTTGAATTGAGGAAACCTTGATTTTAGATTTAGTATTATTTTGTCAGTCAAATATGTTTTCTAGGTCAGATAATATGATATAGTAGTACTCACTTGTGTGGTGTGATTATAAATGATTTTACTGCAGACTTATGACATGATTAGAACATTTTATGTTTTCATAGAAAAAACATGATTTGACAATAGTTTTGAAAAATGATGATTAGTACCGAAATTAAGATATTTTTCAGTATATTATGATAATACCGCCAGTGTAGATGCCGTGAGAATTTAGCCAGTGTAGATGCTTTTTAATTATAGCCGGTGCAAATGTCGTGATATGATAAGCCGACATAGATGTCGTGATCAGTTTTAATGTGACAGTTTATTCAGAAATTATGAAATGTCATATTTTATTCAGAAATATGTAAAATCTAGATTTTAATTTAGTAATATGAAAATGTTATTTATAAACAGAAATATATTATATGAAATGTATTAAATAGTAACAGAACTTGGATGGTTACATATGTTAAGAGCATGGTACCGTTGCTAGCTAGCCAGATCAAAGAGTAGGATACCCACTATGTGTCGACTCGTTAGAGGTTTGACAGAGAGTAGGTTGGGCGGACCAAATTGGAGTATAGCCGACAGTGCAACCACACTATTCATGAAGTGTGAGTCGGAGGCCGATTAGCCTCGAAGTGTAGGCGGTGTGCAGGATACCCTCTGTGTACTGACCTGTTAGAGGTTTGAGGGAGAATAGGATGGGAAGGCCAGGATGGGTGGGCAATCGTGCGTAAATATGTTATAATTGACTTGATCTGGTAGCGTTAAGTCCAACCTATGGGCCGCACAACCCGAATTATGGGGAGTGAACTCATTATATTTGGCTATAAATCCAAAGTATAATATATCAGTAATATACAGTTTTAAAAGATGATTTAAATGATATGAAATTTCATTATGTTATAGTAATATATTTAGCTTGCCAGGTACGTTTTCCTGGTAATTTATTTCAAATGCTTAACAAATATTTAATTATGAACGTCTTAAGTTAAGCATATTCTTGAGCATAAATGCCTAATCAAAGTTTTGTCATCACTCTAGGCTTAAGCAGTAATAACTATCAAGTTCTCATTCCATCAAGTGCTCATTTAAAAGACATCCCTTCTCAACCAAATTAGGGGCATCCACTCAAAGAATCAAGTCTTCATCTAGTTATCATAAAATTATTCCTTTCGTACTTGAAATATATAAATCCTCTATTTTGGTTCACCATCCCCTCCATAGGAAATCTTTACCATACCACGATCACATTTGGTGAGGATTTCACCTATTCCTTGGTTCGTATCCTTGCTCAATATTGCGATCATACTCAATAGATACTTTTCATTCTCCAAAGAGTATTGTTCAAGAAAATTCATATACTCCTAAATGCTCTTTGCCTAATCTGTCTAGATATATCCACTTCTATAAAAGTATTTTGAATTATGTCCACTCATAATAAATACTCTTCTAAGCTCAATAATAATTTTATTGTTAAGAGTATTTAAATGATCTTCACCAACTCTCAAACTTTAAATCAAATAATTTAGAACTTTATCTTCGTGAATTAATTTAAATGGCTAATATGATTGCTATAGATTTCAACATATATGAAAATGCAATAACTAAGAGACTTATGCATGAACGTTAAGAAAGAAAAGTCATTTGAACTTGTGCCTCTCACACGTACTGAGATTCATAAGAAAAGAGGCAGACATTGACTTATTAGCTTAACAAATATTTATTGTGACTTTTTGGTCCGATAAGCCTAGTGCATTCAACGCCAATATTAAATCATTGAACATCTTAAGAACCTTGGCTAAGATATTTAGGGATGAAAAAGGCAAAATTCGGCTGATTGCTTAACTCAGGGGGAGCATTTATCTTTCATGTTTATTTATATTAAATGCTCTTATGATTTTATCTTTTATTCCCATATGCCTTCATATGAAAAGCACTGAATTCCTACTATTCATTATGGGTTAAATGAGTATATCTTCTAATGGATAGTTTATCTTTTTGTATCATTTGTTGATTACTATCTGATTGCATGCTTAGTCTAGAATGTCTCCTACATGGCGGATGCAGTTGATGTAAATTGCATGTTGTAGTGGATTTTAGGTTGTTGCATGATTTATATGAATATTCTATTGCTACTAAGTACAAGTTTTATGGGAAATCATCCAATTTACAGATGACATGCTGCTGAAATTTCGGTAAATTTTTCCCAAAGTAAAACCTTGTACGAAGATGATTGCATTAAAATAAATGATAAAACATTTTTGAAAGGATGAGTGAAAACTAATTGAATATTAAATTTCATCCTAACATAATCATCGAATAGTTAGAGGAGCTCAGCTCCATCCCTAGAGAAAGAGCATAAAGAACTTATATGCATCATGCTTCACTTTTTGAATATTAAGGTTCTTCAGAAAACCCTAAACATCATATCTAGTACTTAAAGGTCAATGAATAGATATGATTTGTTCTCAGTTATGAGTATCATTTCATGCCTTAGAATATACTTTTTGATGCATTTGAAGGCTATAGGGAGACTATACTAGTTACAATGCTTGAAATGAATTAATCAATATCTAGTATAGTTTTGATGAAGAATTTTTTTCAAAAAATAATAAATAAATAAATAAATAAATAAATTGCTTATATTGTTTGACATGCTTAATTAATTAAATATTTGATTAGTATAAGCTATTTATTTCATCTAAGCTAGGATTCAAATTTATAGGGGGAGACCTTAAGCTAAAATTACTATCTTGTTGTGCTCACCCATTTTTTTTTTTAAGCTTAGATGTGCTTTAAGTTGTATTGTGGTATGTGCTTAAATGTAGAAATTTCATTGAACATCTTAAAGTTGAAATATATTGTTTTGCCACAAACTATTTCAAAGTTTGTCATATGACCTTGCACTTAAAATTGTCTATTTCTTTGGATCCATATGGTTATGATTCTGATTATATTATGAAATTGTACTTAAATACCAAACCAGAAAAACTTTGCCTGCTTGCATTAAATTAAAGTTTATTTTTCAGCAAGCACAACCCCTAGCATTTCTTGAAAACATCATAAGGGTGATATATATATATATATATATATATATATATATATGTTTATTTATATTTTTTCTAACAAAAAAATGATTTTACATGCAACTTATCTTGTTTTCTTGCTTGTGTGCTTAAATGCCATATTCTTTGGTTATAAAACTATTCAGCCCAAATACTATATGATAAAAGGGAAAATTTTTCTGCGCTTAAATGTTAAAAAGGGGGAACATTTTTTTTAAAAGAGGGGAGTTCTCTGAAGCTAAGTCTGTTTTTTTTTTTTTAAAATCTCTAAATTTCTTTCACTTAGCCTAGCCCTTTTGTTGATGCCAAAAGGGGGAGAGTTTTGTTGAGCAAAATGCATGTGTGACTGTGCTTCAATGCTGAAACTAAATTCATAATTATTTGTAATGTTTTCTTTATTAATATGCTTGAGCTATGATATTTATATTTAAATTATGCATACTCTTAGGGGGAGCCTTTTTAGGCTAAATCCTATTTTGCTCTCATGCGTTTGTCATCATCAAAAAGGGGGAGATTGTTGACTTTTTGAGTTCGATCCCTGATTTTGATAATGAAAAATCGCAAGATACTTATGTGTGCACTCAGTACTTCAACATGACTCTAATTCAATCACACATATAAGGCAAGGAAATGGAAGCCTGAAAGGATGTTAAGCACATATATTTCGTGGCATTTTCTATGAAGCTTAAAAAGAGCAAAGAAGAAGAAGACTTATTGTTTAATTTGTAATGCATTTTGTTTTATATTTGGTTTGTAATAATGCACAACATGCATGATGTGTATGATAAGCTCAACATGATTGTAGATTGACCATAGGGAACCAAATGACCGTAGGGTAGGTCGACCGACGTCGGATTTTTGGGGTATATACTCAAAAGACCATAGACTGACTATAGGTCCCAAATCATTGCATGAAAAAGCCCACTATAACTTAGCATTAACAAATATGTGATTAGGGGTGTCTTTAAAAGGGAGTTAGCAATTGAATGGACAAAGTTGGTATGTTCGGTCAACTGAACCCCAACACACTGAAACGCTTTGATTGACCGAACCTCCCAAGGTTAAATAGTTGGTCGACCATCCTAAAATAAATATCAACGTCCTAGTTGACCGAACTGACACGTGGGAAAATCCCAAAGCCCTGGTCGACCGAACTTGAAGTAGAAAAATGGCTCGGTCAACCGAACATCCAAATTCGATCATCCGAACTTAGCTTGGCCAACCGAACCTTAGAGTTCAAAAATCGCCTCAAGTTTGGTCGACCATCTCCTTAGTTCAAATACACCTTGGTCGATCGAACTGAGCAACCTGGTCGACCGAATTTTAAAAATGGTCAACTGAACCTCTTTGGTTGCTCAAATTTTACCAAGGTTAGAACGAGGTTATTTTTTATTAACCTTTTTTAAACTTTCTCAAAAATTCCTAATATGTCCCTAATGGTAAAAAATCCTCCAAAGTCTATATATACCCCCTCCATTACTCTTTTCTTAACAAGAAGATTAGAGAGAAAATTCTCCCAAAATTATTTTTTCTTCATTCAATTTTACACTCTCTTTTTTTCATTCTTTTGAAAAATTCTTTGTAAAAAGAGAGCATTCATATTTTGGCCATTTATTATTCAAGGCATCCACTCTCTCTTTGATTTTAATTTCAAAAAATACTTTATAGAGTGGTCTTATTATTTCTCCTACATATTTTCATTTGGTAAATATCTTTGGGAGTAAAATTTCTATGCTTGTGAATCTTGCACATTTATTGGAAGATTTCAAAGCTCATATTGTTTTATGGGAAAATCCTTTTTGAGCTTGAATCCTAGATCTCCTGCACTTTATTATTAAATACATTTTGGAGATTTCATTTCATGTTTTCTTTAGATCTTTGAAGAGCACATATTTCATATTTCATATTTATCAAAGATCATATATATTGTTTTTGAGAAAAATCATTTGAAAGCAAAAACTCTAGGTTCTCCTAAAGTTTATTTGACAAATTATTTTTTGGAGAATGTTATTTTTTAGGGTTTAAATCTTTGAGGTGCTTTATTATATACACTTAACTTAAAGAGTGCTTAAGTTATTTTGAGAAAATCGCATACTCACTTGAGCTTATATTTCATATCATGTGTGAGTGTATTTGAGCTTCATATTGTACACATAAGCTTGCATTAGAAGCCTTTATTTGTACACATTTGATTATCTTCTGTACTCTCGACGTATGGTGGGAATAGGGAGACTAGCCCTGTGAATAGTTCTGGATTGGCTTTGACCTGGTTAGGAAAGTTAGGTGCACCATCCTATTAAGGTATAGTATTAGGCACCACTCTACCTGTTAAGTGAGCCATAGTGGAATCCTCTTGCTTGTGAGCTTGAGGCGAGGACGTATGCAGTATTGGCCGAACCCCAATAACATATCTGGTGTTAGTTTTATTTTCTACAATTTACTTTCTGTACCTGTATGTTTATATTTATTGTTTGAATAGTTCATTGGGTTCATAATTGTATAGAAAAATCCTAGATTTGTGTAATACTACTTGTGGAATCTGGTTTAACCTAGGACAAAATTTTTAAATACCCAATTCACCCCCCTCTTGGGAATACACCAATTTCAACATAAGTTAAGATGAGTATTTAGGGTTTTGTTCTGTAATCAGGAAGCAAGATTTTTGTAGTAGGTTTCTGTGTCTTTCCTGGGGCGATGATTTCAAGAAAACCATAGTAAACTATTGTCGGGTTGTGCTTCTCAATTTCTGGACTGAATCTTAAATTGAGAATAAAGACATTAGGTTAATTGATAATGTGAGATTTTAGTTAGATAAATAAGTTAGTTAAGTTATTCAGACAAGATCCTCAAACTATGTTTATTATTTTTTCAAGATGGACCCTAGGGGTAGCAACGCTCATGCCAATGGTGATGATGGTGCAGGCTCCTCTAGTGCGGGCACTGGTGATTCAAAAGCAGTTCTGCGTAGCGTAGCTCAGTAAGTTATGACAAAGATTGCACGAAACTCTAGGGATAAAGGAGGACCGTCAGAAGATCAGGGTTGCACTATAGAGAAGTTCGTAAAGATGAATCCTCCTGCGTTTTTACGAGGAGCGGATCCTGCAGTTGCCGAAAACTGGATGCTGGAGATTGAGAAAACATTGTCAATGTTGTTCTGCACTTATGAGTAGAGGGTCCTATATGCTACGTATAAGTTGACAGGTACGACTGAGAGATAATGGATAGCTATGAAGTTGCTTAAGGAGCAGAGACCAGTACCAGTGGCCATGACATGGAACTGATTCAAGGGGATGTTCTTCGATTGTTATTTTCCACCCACTGTTAGAGAAACTAAGATAGCTAAATTTTTGAATCTAACACAAGGGCAGCTGATAGTTTAGCAATATGCAGCAAAGTTTATCGAGCTGTCACACTTTTCTCTTTACATTGTTCCTGATGAGGTTAAGAAGGAAAGAATGTTTGAGAGGGGTTTGAGGCATGATATCCATAAATAGGTGGTAATTCTAGACGTGCAGATTTTCTCTGAATTAGTGGACAGGGCCACAGTGGCAGAGGGGAGCAACCAGAGGGCTGTGGGGATGTTGTGTTAGAGAAAGAGGCCTACGCCTTTGGGATTCCAAAAAGGGTCCAGTCGAGGCCCTTGGAGGGGAGACAGATACGACAAAGCTCCTAGGCAAGAGACTGGGAGATGGGAGGTTTAGGGTGAGCAGACATATCCAGTTTGTCCTACATCTGGAAAAAGACATAGGGGAGAATTCAGAGTGGGGAGGAATGTCTGCTACCGATGTGGTGGACTAGGTCATGTAGCACGAAACTGTCGTGCGCAGTATAATACTGCTCCTGCTCCCAGACCATTTGGAGGGAATATCTAGGCACCCTGGGGTGGCAACTAGCAAAGGAACACAACTCTAGCGAGGGTCTATGCATTGATGTCGGGAGATGATGAGGTTGCAGGCGACGTCGTGACAAGTATGATTATTGTTTTATCATATTGTAGACACCCTATTTTTGCCATAACCAAATTAAACACGGGGTCCCCTCTTATTATTTTCATTATTATTATTATTACCTTATTATTATTATTATTATTTTATTATTATTATTAGTATTTTTATTATTACTTTCTTATAATCATTTTATTTATTTATTATTATTACTAGTAGTATTATTAGTATTACTTTACTACTATTATTTTGGATATGTTTATTATTATTATTATTATTATTATTTTCCTATATTATTAGTACTTTACTATTATTTTGTTAGTATTTTTATTATCATTATTATTATTATTTTTCATTTTTATTATTATTATTACTAGTACTTTTATTATCTTTATTTTATTTTTACTTTACTATAATTATTTTTATTATTTTTTATTTATTTTATTGTTATTATTTTTGATATATTATTATTATTATTATTATTATTATTATTATTATTATTATTATTATTATTAGCATTAGTATCTTATTTTGGCTTTTATTATTTTATTTTTAGTAATGTTATCATTATTATTATTATTATTATTATTTATTACTTTTAATATTAGTATTATTACTTTATTATTATTATTATTATTATTATTATTATTATTATTATTTTTACCGATAGTATCTTCGTTTTTATTTTACTATAATTATTTATTATTATTTATTATTAGTATTATTATTATTATTATTATTACCTTGTTGATGTTATTATCCTTATATTACTACTATAATAATAATAATAATAATAATTATTATTATTATTATTTCTATTTTCATTATTACCATAAGAATAAAAGCATAAAAAAAAGAGAAAAAAGAAAAATAAAATCAAAAAGGAAATTTTTTTAGGGTTTTCAAAAATTTTTTTTTTATAAAAGGGGCGGAGTCGCACACAGCAAGGGGACCCCGGATCTCTCCTCTCCATCTCTAATTTCCTTCACGGCTGGGCAATAGCCGCACCCACCACCCAGCCGCACAGCCTCCATCATGAACCTCCCCACTCATCACACACCGCCTCCTTTCCCTGCAACTCAGCTCAGTCGATCCCCTCCTACAACACAGTAGCCACCACCGAGCCATTTCAGTCTCTTCTCCTCAAGCTCCAGGTCACCAGCACTTTAACAGCCACCAGCAACCGGCATCTCAGATCCCCTCGCCAGTCACCCACTGCCCTCTACGGCTTTGCCTGGTTCTGCTGTTGCACGTCGCCCGCACCCCAAGGCAGTTCCTCACCGGCGAGCCCCTGCAGCAGTTGAATCTCCTCCATCAATCTTCACGGCCAGCCAGCAAAGCCACGAGCCACCACCGCTGCAACTCCCCACAGGCCACCGTCATCTCCGACGAAGCCTCCACAGCCACGTCAGCCACGACTCCAGCCACCGGTGGTCTCCCCTACTGCACCGATCACCCCCACAGTAGCCAACCACAAGAAACCCGAGCAACTCCATCATAGCCGCCCCCTGCTGCCAACCTGCTGCCCTCTATAAGCCCCAGTAAACACACACGCGCACATATATATGTCTATATATATACATGTACATGTAAAGTTTAAATTTTTTATTATACATTTAATTGGGTTTATATATATATAAGTATATTGGTTTTATTTTAAGTCTTAAACTCCAAGTTTTTATTTTTATTTTTTCTCTTTTCTTTTATTTGCATGTGGGTACGTATTAAAATAATATCTATTGTGGTATTTAGTGTGCGTATATTAATATAATATTTGTTGTAGTATTTAGAAATATTTATATCTAGGCTATGAGTATATGTATATTAATACATTATTTGCTATAATATTTAGTTAATGTTTATATCTAGGCTATGTATGTGTGTATGTTGATATAATATTTGTTGTAGTATTTAATTAATAATAATAATAATATTATTATTATTATTATTATTATTATTATTATTATTATTATTATTATTATTTTTGCTAGTTTTGGTTTGTCCTAATATCTAATGTCTTGATTTTTGTTTTTTTTCTTTGCGTATGCAGGTATATAAGTTTTTATGATTTTTATAGTTATTTTAATTTTTGGTACTCAGGGTAAGTTTTGATTGTATTATTCATATAAGTTAATTTTCTTGAGTGTAGAAATTTTTATAGTTGGAATTTGTTTGGACATTTAAAATTTAATTTCGTTTTATTCGTCGTGTAGTCCATATTATTATTGCATGTTTAATACGTAGTTAGAATAGGTATCGTAATTATTTAAGGGTGTCTTTAATATCCATATGTTTAGGGCTATTTAGGGTTTTCATCATTAATGTATTTCCAGTTTTAATTATTTAGGGTTTTCTTTATTATATATGTTATGTATACTCATATTAATATTTTAGGATAGTTAGTATTAGTATTCTAATATTTCATCATGTTTACATATAAAGGTATCAATCATTATGGCAAGTTTAGAATTTTGGTATATGTTTTGCTACTATATTTGGTATGATATTGTATGGAATTTTGTGGTATAATTATTATTTAGTTTCACTTTTTAAGGCATTTTTTTTTTATAGATGGTATTACCTTGTATAGTATCTTGAGTGTTTTAATATATATATTTATATATATATATATATATGGTATTTTATTGCCTATTTTGACAGTTGTAATATTTTAACAGATATGCTTATTATCATTACTATTTTTATATGCATTGTGATAATTTAATATTTTAACTTATTATCTTATTAATATATATTAAAACCTCCCATACTAGTATTTCCTATAAAAATTTTATATACAATTCCAAAATTTGGGAGTATATTTTCTTAGATATTTTATTGATTTTTAATCCCTATGATTTTATTGCGGGGGTATGAGCCTTCGGGCATCATGTACCTTAAGCTATGAGGGAATATATATGTATATATTATATTTATTTATTTATTTATTTTTCATGTGTATTTATAAATTCTTAAAAAGGAGTCATTTAAAGACTTATTAGATTAACTTAGGGATAATTTCAAATTAATTAGGCACCGTTCATAAGAACGGGCGCGTAGAGGGTGCTTGTACCTTCCCCTCGTGTAACTGAACTCCCGAACCTAACTCTGGTAACGTAGATCCATTCTACCCCTAACAGGGTAGTAATCATGTGTTCTAACCACACTAAAAGGTTAGTGGCGACTCCGACATTCCCTATTTTTCCTTGAAAATTTAAAATTGATTTTTTAATTTCGCCACCCCGGGGCACACGCGCTCCGGGACGTCGCGACAGCTTGGCGACTCCACTGGGGACGCGAGAGAGTTGAGCCATTAAGTAATTAGAAATTATCTCAAGTTCAAATTTAATAAATCTTTTAATTACTCCTTATTTTGTGAATATTGTAAATAACTTTGATTAATTGTAAATATATTTTGTTTCCTAATTTTATTTTATTTTTTTTGAATATTAATTGTAGATATTTTGTTTCCAAATATTCTAAATAAGTATATTAATTGTAGATATTTTGAATAAGCATATTAATGATAGATATTTTGTATGCTAATCGTAAATATTTTGTTTCCATATTTTTTTTAAATAAGCATATTAACTAAAAATATTTTGTTTCCAAATTTTTTTTTGAATAAACATATTAATTGTAGATATTGTGTTTCCATATCTTTTGAATAAATATATTAATTGTAGATATCTTGTTTCCTTATTTTAAATAGCATGTGAATAAATGTGGGGATAGTGAGATTAGGTTAAAATTTGAATGCACACACTTTCACGCTCTATGCTCGAGCTTTACCTGTTAGGGTTAGATAGAGGTGTAATAGCCTTTCTCCCCATGTGGCAGGGCTTGTGTCCAAACCCCTTTTGGGTGAGGATGGAGGTTAGATTGGGAACCTTTGTATATAGAGATTAGAGCCTACCCACACATACTTGTATATAGTTTTCCTTAACTAGGATAGAGCCATGAAGAACCCTGTATATATGTACCTACCCTGGTTTGGGACAGGAGCCACATCCTACTCCACGTATAGTATGTTGTATATATGTTGTGAGATACCTTGTATTATACCATGCATTCTGCATCCATTTTAGACTTACATACTACTTAGCCAGTATTCTGAAAAAGTCCAATAATGAGACGATGGTCCATCCTTTCAAAAAATGAAGCACTTGGCCCAAGCATTTTAAAATATGGGTTAGCCCAACCCTTTTCAAATAACTCGGGCCCAATTCTTTAAAAACAAACTTGGGCCCGACCTTTTCCTAAGCAAAAACTCGGCCTAGGCCTGATTTTCACAAGGGGTCAAACCCAAATTTCAAAAATGGGCTTCGGCCCTATTACCTAAAAATTCGGGCCGACATTTTTCAAATAATCCAAGCCCAATTCCTTTTCAACTAGGGCCTTAACCCATCATGAAATAGCTCGAAACCTATATTTTAAAATACTTAAGGCCCAAGTGCACACTAAAAGTCCACAAGTCCACATTGAATGAATCCCACAAGTTGACTAGCCTAGGTCAACCCCAACCTCAGAACATAATCTGACCCTTCATAGAATCTGAGGTACATGGACCATCATCACAGAAAGGAAAGGTTGAGGGAGAAATTGAATTGAAATAGTCACCCATCAATGGTCGTTTTAATCTTTGAAATGTTTCATTAGTGGAATTTTTCTAAAATCCTGGCTAAGTTGTCATTTAGGTTACATCGTATGCATGCAATTCATTTCATACATAGTCATACACCATAGGTTGCATGCACACTCATATCTTTTTTTGTATATATAAGTGCACTAATTGCATCCATGCATAAACACCTATTGCATACCCTAATCATGCATCAAAACACATTCACTCATGCAGTACAAAAGTGTGCATTCATGATTCTAAAGAGGAAATTGTTGGTTTTCAGCTCAAAGAGGTGGTTTGAGTAACATAAAGCAATAATTGAGACCACCACGCATTAGTATAATACCAGGCGAAGAGCGAGAAAAATGAGTGAACAATTGAAAAATAGAGTCCTGGGTCTAGAACAAGGACAAGAAGAGATAAATGATAAGATAAGTAAGGTTCTGGAGTTACTGATGAACAAGGGAAAGGCAGTGCATATTGATCCCGAAGTAGATGTGGACCCCGCTCATCCCCCAGGGTTCACCCCAGATCATGGACAAACATCAATTCCACCACCTAGTGTCATGGGGGGTCCATTGCCAAATATGCCTCCTTTCATCCCTACTATGCCAGCACAGGGGTTCCCAGTGGTAGGAACTCCTCCATTAGTACCTTCTGATATGGGGATGAACAAATCTGAAACTGAGCGTCGCTGTGACGTATTGGAAGAACGTTTAAAAGCAATGGAAGGATTCAATACTCTAGATTTCATTAATCTAAATGATCTGTGCTTGGTGCCAAAAGTCACCCTACCACCAAAGTTCAAAATGCCAGACTTTGAAAAATTCGACGGGACCCGTTGCCCTCGAACACATTTAGTGATGTACTACCAAGCAATGGCCGCTTTCTCAGACGATGAAAGACTAATAATGTATTGTTTTCAAAGCAGTTTGACTGGTTCCGCTATCCGTTGGTACATTCAGCAAGATAAGGCTCGGGTCCGCACTTGGAAGGACTTGGCCAATGCCTTTATCACTTACTACCGCCATGTGATGGAAATGACGCCTGATCGAATGATGCTACAAGAAATGGAGAAGAAATCCACTGAAACATTCAGAGAATATGTGTACAGGTGGAGAGATATGTCAATCCAGGTGGACCCCCCGGTGAGTGACCGAGAGGCCATCTCCTTGTTTGTAAGCACATTAAAAGACCCCTACCGCATACATCTTCGGGGAGCAACTCCCCACGATTTTATGGATATTGTGGCTGTGGGGGGAAGAATTGAAGGCGATATCAAGGCAGGCCTAGTCAAGGATAGTGGCGCAGAAACTGGTTTAGGCAAAAGGTGGACTAATAGGAAGAAGGAGGAAGAAGCACAAATGATACAGGGGCAGTTTAACTGGAAGAATCAGTACACCAGAAACTTTGGTTTTGAGCATGTGATAAATCAAACAGTACATACAGGCACAAGGCCCTAGATTGTTCATTCTAGTCCTACATTCAACCAGCCAAATGCTCAAGCACAAGAAAGAAGTGGCCAAAAAAACTTTCGGAGAATAGATCCTATCACTATGTCATATTCAGAGTTATTCCCTCAATTGCTTGAAAGAAGAATGGTTTTAACCATCCCAGGGGCTTCCATTCCAACCCCTCTCCCGCAATGGTATGACCCAAACGTTAAGTGCGCATATCACGCCAATTCCCCCGGTCACACCATCAACCGATACTGGGCGTTCAAACACAAAGTGCAATCATTAAGAGATGCAGGATGGTTAGCTTTTGATGACAAGCAACTAGGAGTCCAGGGGAATCCTTTGCCCAAACACGAGGAAGGACGTGGTTAACATATCAAGGAGGTTCCCAAATCAATGGTTTTAGTTGTTATCCATAGAGGCTAAAGTGCTGGAGTAGTGACCTTTTGACTATCTAATCCTTTTCAATTGATGTTCTTTTGTTTTCCCCATTTGCATTGTGTAATCCGTGGACGCCTGTGTCTCGGAAGATTTTCTATATTCAATAAAGTGAATTATGCATTTCCTTATCTCACTTGCATCATGAGTCCAGTTGCCAAATTTTGTTTGCTTATGTTTCATGCCGGAATAGGGAAAGTAATATTGCCAGTGTTTATGAGCTAGAAAAAGATGTTAAAGGATGAAACAATCATTGAATTCAGACGTTATGAAGAAGTTTTTTTACTTTCCAAGGAATTCAACGAAGTGGTTGCACTGTTATGATAATTTCCTATCAATTAATCACTCATGTTTTGATCAAATGATGGATGACCCTCTTTGGCCGACCAGTTATCCCTAAAAAGAACCCAAACAATGATTTACCATTTGTTAACCAAATTTAGCCTGAATGTTAAACCAGTTTTTTCTTGAAAGTCAGATCACCAAAAATCCAACCTAGGTTTGGGTCCCTTAGCGTTTGATGAATCATTTGAGACAATAGTCATTATCAAAAGGATGGCAGGCCATTTTTCTGCTACCTAAAAGAAAATCAAAGAAGAAATCCTTTGTAAACCCTTTTTAAGCATGACAAATTCATTTCTTGATTAACCTATCAAAAGATCACACCCCACACTGGGGCAGTTTTAAAAAGATTGGTCCCAATTGAAGTTCAAATGAAAATGAAGTTTAGATTCCTTCATAAAAGGAAAAGTGAAAGTTACAGTAAAAGAAGTAAAAAGAGATAGAGAATGAAAAGAAAGAGAAAGAAAAAGAAGAGGAAGAAGAAAGAAAATAAGGGACTTACTACATATGTGATCTTTGACCAAATTACCCTTGATGAAATTGATGATTTTGAGCCTTATGTAACTCTTTTCTTCTTTAACCCATATCCTTAGCCTACATTACGGTCCAAATGAAAGTCCTGACCAGATTGGTATACATTGTTGTCTTAAATGATTTGTCAGACTCAATGTTGAGTCTGAACTACGTAATGACCTGATCCTGAAAAGGTACGCAGGCAGCTTGTTTAAATAACAAGTTCGGTCAATATCTTGTAAAATGCCTCAACTCGAACTGGGGACATAAAACGTTATTTGGGGTGGTATTTTTGAGCCTTAGTTTCCCTTTTATTCCGAAATCCTACATCCCTAAGCCTACGTTTCGTCCCGAGTCTTAAAGACCATCTTGAAATCAAAGCATGGGTTGATGGAACCGGGGCAGTTGAAGAGAATGACAGTCATCTAGGCTAGGAAATCAACGTTATACGACTCTTGAATACAGGTATGAATTTTCCCCTATAATAGCATTGAAACAGGGTAAAACATTTATTTTGTGCAGATGACCTTGTGATTTAGCAAGTTGATATCAGGGTTGCATAATCATTCCTCGTTCCTTAAAAAAAAAAAAAAAAAGGGAACTCTTCTTACTCTTTAGAGCATTAAAAGAGGATGGATAGTCACACAGTTTCAAAATCACTAGTACTTTTTATGAAAAAGATACCTGTGGAGAAAAAGCAGCCTAACTAGAGTAAATGTTATGTCAAAATCTGCTTATTTAAAGGAATCCAACAATAGAGTCAAGATCGGAGGCAGATGAATTTAACTGGGGAAAATTTCAAGTTGAGTCTCAGTATGTCCCATTCAAGCGTCTTCTTATCATATTGGAATATGAAATCAGAGTCAAGATCAACTGTAAGTCCATTCAATTGGAGCAGATTTTGTGATTTTCATTTAAACTGAGTCAAATCACTTCCATGATCGGATGAATAAAGAAGATCAAGCCAAGATCAGTTACAGATCCATTCAAATGTGGCGAGTGTCATTGATCACAAGCGCATTGGGAGAAAAAATTCATAAATTGTCATGCATTACCATACATTTCATGCATTACCTAAATTTCATATATTGCCATACATCTTATGCATTGCCATGTATTTCATGTATCACCTAAATTTCATGCATTGCCATGCATTCCATGCATTACCATACATCTCATGCACTGCCATGGATTTCATACATTGCCTACATTTTATGCATTGTCATCCATTGCATGCATTACTTACATTTCATGTATTACCATACATCTCATGCATTGTCATGCATTTCACGCATTACCATACATCTCATGCATCGCCATTGTGCGTTTCATACATTACAAAAAAAATAAAAAAAATAAAAAAATGCATACATATAATCACAAGTTAGTAACATGCATATCAATAGCAACATATCACTGCATTATAAGTTAGCAATATGCATACATATAGCAGCATATCATTGCATTCTAGCATCACAAGCAGCAATAGAGCACCCTTCACACTTGTCTTGAGCTTTCAAATGATTATTTGACATCCTTGATGGAGAGATTTCAGTTGTGTTGGGGTAACTGACCCCAAGCACACATTGATTTACTTGGAAAACTAGGGCAAGTTGACCCCAGACACACGTTGATTTAATTTGAACTGGGGCAACAGATCCCAAAGATAGGGGATTCATTCATTGACATTTGGATTTTACCCCAAGTGCATTTTCCAAATAGAGTAACAACTTTCCCGACTTTGCTTTCACACCCTGTTACTAGTTGAGGTGGCTGGATCATCGTATCCCTATGGCTCGGATTCTTACATTCGAAGCAAGCCATCATTGTGTTCCATGGCTGGGTCATCGTGTCCCTACGACTCGGATTCTTACATTCCAAGCAAGCCATCATTGTGTCCCATGGCTGGATCATTGTATCCCTACGGCTCGGATTCTTACATTCGAAGCAAGCCATCATTGTGTCTTATGGCTGGGTCATTGTGTCCCTACGGCTCGGATTCTTACATTCAAAGCAAGCCATCATTGTGTCCCATGGCTGGATCATCGTATCCCTACGGCTCGAATTCTTACATTCAGAGCAAGCCATCATTGTGTCCTATGGCTGGATCATTGAATCCCTACGGCTTGGATTCTTACATTCGAAGCAAGCCATCATTGTGTCCTATGACTGGATCATCGTATCCTTACGGCTCGGATTCTTACATTCGAAGCAAGCCATCATTATGTCCTATGGCTGGATCATCGTGTCAATATGACTCGGATTCTTACATTCGAAGCAAGCCATCATTGTGTCCCATGGCTGGATCATCGTATCCCTACGTATTGGATTCTTACATTCGAAGCAAGCCATCATTGTGTCCTATGGCTGGATCATCGTACCCCTACGGCTCGGATTCTTACATTCGAAGCAAGCCATCATTGTGTCCCATGGCTGGATCATCGTGTCCCTACGGCTCGGATTCTTACATTCGAAGCAAACCATCATTATGTCCTATGGCTGGATCATTGTGTCCTTACGACTCGGATTCTTACATTCAAAGCAAGCCATCATTGTGTCCCATGGCTGGATCATCGTATCTCTACGGCTCGGATTCTTACATTCAGAGCAAGCCATCATTGTGTCCTATGGCTGGATCATCGAATCCCTACGGCTTGGATTCTTACATTCGAAGCAAGCCATCATTGTGTCCTATGACTGGATCATCGTATCCCTACGGCTCGGATTCTTACATTCGAAGCAAGCCATCATTATGTCCTATGGCTGGATCATCGTGTCAATACGACTCGGATTCTTACATTCGAAGCAAGCCATCATTGTGTCCCATGGCTGGATCATCGTATCCCTACGTCTTGGATTCTTACATTCGAAGCAAGCCATCATTGTGTCCTATGGCTGGATCATCGTATCCCTACGGCTCGGATTCTTACATTCGAAGCAAGCCATCATTGTGTCCCATGGCTGGATCATCGTGTCCCTACGGCTCGGATTCTTACATTCGAAGCAAGCCATCATTGTGTCCCATGGCTAGATCATCGTGTCCCTACGGTTCAGATTCTTTCATTCGAAGCAAGCCATCATTGTGTCCCATGGCTGGATCATCGTATCCCTACGGCTCGGATTCTTACATTCGAAGCAAGCCATTATTGTGTCCCATGACTGTATCATCGTATCCCTATGGCTCGAATTCTTACATTCAAAGCAAGCCATCATTGTGTCTCATGGTTGGATTATTGTATCCCTACGGCTCGGATTCTTACATTCGAAGCAAGCCATCATTGTGTCCCATGGCTGGATCATCGTATCCCTACGGCTCGGATTCTTACATTTGAAGCAAGTCATCATTGTACTTTGGCGCTCGGGTTTTCAAACCTAGTGCAAGTTAGTCTAATGTACTTTGGCGCTGGGGTTCTCAAACCCAGTGCAAGTTAGCCTCAGGTACTTTGGCGCTCGGATTCTCAAACCCAGTGCAAGTTAGTCTCAAGTACTTTGGCGCTTGTGTTCTCAAGCCTAGTGCAAGTTAGTCTCATGTACTTAGGTGCTCGGGTCCTCAAACCCGGTGCAAGTCATTCTCATATACTTTGCGCTCAGGTTCTTACATCTGATGCAAGTCTTCATCATATACTTAGGCACACAGGTTCTCAAATCCGGTGTAAGTCATCCTCATAAACTTAGGCACTCGGGTTTTTACACCTGATGCAAGTCATTATCATATACTTTGGCATTTGGGTTCTCAAACCTGATGCAAGTCCTCCTCTTCAGTTTCTATTGACTCGTTTCAAAAATATTAGTTGGATTACATTGTTCATTCATGAAGTTATCTTCTAGAGAATTGTGCTAAGCATTTCAAGATCACTCTTTGTTATCCTTGATTGGCAAAAGTAAACAATACCTCATTGAAAAGCCCAGACAGTTGTGTGGCTTGGCTAAAATAGGTATCTTTTATCTTTGCAGGCTTGTTGCTGCAAAAACGTAGGAGAGTTCCTACCGTTACATTGAAGTAACAAAGCCTACAAAGAGGGGCAGCTGTAGACACCCTATTTTTGCCCTAGCCAAATAGAATACGGGGTCCCCTCTTTTAATTTTCATTATTATTATTATTATTAGTATTTTTATTATTACTTTCTTATAATCATTTATTTATTTATTATTATTACTAGTAGTATTATTAGTATTACTTCACTACTATTATTTTGGATATGTTTATTATTATTATTATTATTATTATTAGATTTTCCTATATTATTAGTACTTTACTATTATTTTGTCAGTATTTTTATTATCATTATTATTATTATTTTTCATTTTTATTATTATTATTACTAGCACTTTTATTATCTTTATTTTACTTTTACTTTACTATAATTATTTTTATTATTTTTAATTTATTTTATTTTTATTATTTTTGATATATTATTATTATTATTATTATATTATTATTATTATTATTATTATTATTATTATTATTTACCGATAGTATCTTCGTTTTTATTTTACTATAATTATTTATTATTATTTATTATTAGTTGTATTATTATTATTATTATTACCTTGTTGATGTTATTATCCTTATATTATTACTATAATAATAATAATAATAATTATTATTATTATTATTATTATTTCTATTTTCATTATTACCATAAGAATAAAAGCATAAAAAAAAGAGAAAAAAGAAAAATAAAATCAAAAAGGAAATTTTTTTAGGGTTTTCAAATTTTTTTTTTTTATAAAAGGGGCGGAGTCGCACACAGCAAGGGGACCCCGGATCTCTCCTCTCCATCTCTAATTTCCTTCACGGCTGGGCAATAGCCGCACCCACCACCCAGCCGCACAGCCTCCATCATGAACCTCCCCACTCATCACACACCGCCTCCTTTCCCTGCAACTCAGCTCAGTCGATCCCCTCCTACAACACAGCAGCCACCACCGAGCCATTTCAGTCTCTTCTCCTCAAGCTCCAGGTCACCAGCACTCTAACAGCCACCAGCAACCGGCATCTCAGATCCCCTCACCAGTAACCCACTGCCCTCTACGGCTTTGCCTGGTTCTGCTGTTGCACGTCGCCCGCACCCCAAGGCAGTTCCTCACCGGCGAGCCCCTGCAGCAGTTGAATCTCCTCCATCAATCTTCACGGCCAGCCAGCAAAGCCACGAGCCACCACCGCTGCAACTCCCCACAGGCCACCGTCATCTCCGACGAAGCCTCCACAGCCGCGTCAGCCACGACTCCAGCCACCGGTGGTCTCCCCTACTGCACCGACTACCCCCACAGTAGCCAACCACCAGAAACCCGAGCAACTCCATCATAGCCGCCCCCTGCTGCCAACCTGCTGCCCTCTGTAAGCCCCAGTAAACACACACGCGCACATATATATGTCTATATATATACATGTACATGTAAAGTTTAAATTTTTTATTATACATTTAATTGGGTTTATATATATATATATATATATACGTATATTGGTTTTATTTTAAGTCTTAAAGTTCAAGTTTTTATTTTTATTTTTTCTCTTTTCTTTTATTTGCATGTGGGTACGTATTAAAATAATATCTATTGTGGTATTTAGTGTGCGTATATTAATATAATATTTGTTGTAGTATTTAGAAATATTTATATCTAGGCTATGAGTATATGTATATTAATACATTATTTGCTATAATATTTAGTTAATGTTTATATCTAGGCTATGTATGTGTGTATGTTGATATAATATTTGTTGTAGTATTTAATTATTATTATTATTATTATTATTATTATTATTATTATTATTATTATTATTTTTGCTAGTTTTGGTTTGTCCTAATATCTAATGTCTTGATTTTTGTTTTTTTTCTTTGCGTATGCAGGTATATAGGTTTTTATGATTTTTATAGTTATTTTAATTTTTGGTACTCAGGGTAAGTTTTGATTGTATTATTCATATAAGTTAATTTTCTTGAGTGTAGAAATTTTTATAGTTGGAATTTGTTTGGACATTTAAAATTTAATTTCGTTTTATTCGTCTTGTAGTCCATATTATTATTGCATGTTTAATACGTAGTTAGAATAGGTATCGTAATTATTTATGGGTGTCTTTAATATCCATATGTTTAGGGCTATTTAGGGTTTTCATCATTAATGTATGTTCAGTTTTAATTATTTAGGGTTTTCTTTATTATATATGTTATGTATACTCATATTAATATTTTAGGATAGTTAGTATTAGTATTCTAATATTTCATCATGTTTACATATAAAGGTATCAATCATTATGACAAGTTTAGAGTTTTGGTATACGTTTTGCTACTATATTTGGTATGATATTGTATGGAATATTATGGTATAATTATTATTTAGTTTCACTTTTTAAGACATTTTTTTTATAGATGGTATTACCTTATATAGTATCTTGAGTGTTTTAATATATATATATATATATATATATGGTATTTTATTGCTTATTTTGACAGTTGTAATATTTTAATAGATATGCTTGTATCATTCCTATTTTTATATGCATTGTGATAATTTAATATTTTAACTTATTATCTTATTAATATATATTAAAACCTCCCATACTAGTATTTTCCTATAAAAATTTTATATACAATTCCAAAATTTGGGAGTGTATTTTCTTAGATATTTTATTGATTTTTAATCCCTATGATTTTATTGCGGGGGTATGAGCCTTCGGGCATCACGTACCTTAAGCTTTGAGGGAATATATATGTATATATTATATTTATTTATTTATTTATTTTTCATGTGTATTTATAAATTCTTAAAAATGAGTAATTTAAAGACTTATTAGATTAACTTAGGGATAATTTCAAATTAATTAGGCACCGTTCGTAAGAATGGGCGCGTAGGGGGTGCTTGTACCTTTTCCTCGTGTAACCGAACTCCCGAACCTAACTCTGGTAACGTAGATCCATTCTACCCCTAACAGGGTAGTAATTATGTGTTCTAACCACACTAAAAGGTTAGTGGCGACTCCGACATTCCCTACTTTTCCTTGAAAATTTAAAATTGATTTTTTAATTTCGCCACCCCGGGGCACGCGCGCTCCTGGACGTCGCGACACATATAAAGCTATTGTTTTATTTTTCTCAGGTGCCAGCCATTCGTTCGTGTCGTTAGGCTATGTCAAGTCAACTAGAGTTGAGACACAGTTGTTAGATATTGATTTGTTAGTTGTCACGTCGACTAGATCAGTAATGAGATGTGGAAGGGAACTTAAAAACTATCTAGTGGGCATTGAGGAGAAAATATTGCCAGACGATCTTGTAGTATTAGACATGTAGGGATTCGATATGATATTGGGTATGGATTGGTTGGTAGCTAACTATGCCAGCATTGATTGTCATAAAAAGAGGTAATCTTTAGACCCCCGAGAGAGCAGAAATTTAAATTTGTGGGATCGCGTGTATGCGTCTCGCCACAGTTAGTGTCAGCTATTTAGGCCAAGAGGCTACTTTAGGATGGTTGTTAGGGGTATGTAGCTTATATAAAAGAGATTCCAAAGGAAGAATTGAAGCTTGCTGATATTTCAGTAGTCAAGGAATTTTCAGATGTATTCTTAGAAGAGTTACCTGATTTATCGTCAAAACGAGAGATTGAGTTTGTCGTGGAGTTACTTCTAGGAACAACACCGATATCTAAGGCACCCTATAGGATGGCCCGAGCCGAGTTAAAGGAGCTGAAAGATTAGTTGCAGGAGTTGTTAGAGAAAGGGTTTATCAGACCTAGTGTGTCGCCCTGGGGAATGCTAGTGCTGTTTGTAAATAAGAAAGATGGAACACTAAGAATGTGCATTGATTATAGCGAGATAAATAAAGTGACGATCAAGAATAAGTATCCTCTTCCTAGAATTGATGATTTATTTGATTAGTTACAGGGAACCTAGGTATATCCCGAGATTGATCTTCGGTCGGGAAACCATCAGGTGAAAGTTAAAGCTGAGGATATTCCAAAGACAGCATTCAAGTCCAGATATGGCCATTACGAGTTTTTAGTTATGTTATTTGGTCTAACTAATACACCCGTAGCGTTTATGGACTTGATGAATCAGGTATTCCATTAGTACTTAGATCAGTTTGTTGTTGTCTTTATTAATGATATATTGGTCTACTCGAAGAGTTATGAAGAACACGAAGATAATCTGAGACTGATATTGCAGGTATTGAGGGAAAAGAAGTTATATGTTAAGTTTAAGAAATGTGAGTTTTGGCTGAGACAAGTCACTTTCCTCGAACATGTGATTTTCGAGGATGGTATATCAGTTAATCCAAGTAAGATAGAAGCAGTAGTGAATTGGGTGAGACTGGGAAATGTTCAGGAGATCAGAAGTTTTCTTGGTCTAGCGGGGTACTACCGGCATTTTGTGGATGGTTTTTACAAATTATCAGGTCCATTGATACGAATCACAAGGAAAATTGTAAAGTTTGAATGAACTGACGAGTATGAGCAGAGTTTCCAAGAGTTGAAACAGTGGCTTATCACTGCACGGGTGTTACCATTCCATCAGGAGAAGATGGATTTGTTATATATAGTGATGCATCCTAAAAAGGACTCAAGTGTGGGTTGATGCAGCACATGAAGGTTATTGTATACGCTTCTCGATAACTTAAGGAGTATGAAAAGAATTACCATAGCCATGATCTAGAATTAGCTACGGTGGTCTATGCACTGAAAATTTGGTCGCTCGAAGCCTCATAAATTTTTATCCTACAAGTCCAGTTTTACTTCAATTAATTTCCCTAATAATATATGTGTTTTTAGAGACATATTATGTGTATGTGCAAAAACCTAAGGTCTTTTGAGCTTATTGCATCTACATGCATAATATGCAGTGATTATTACATACCTTTTCTTAACTTATTATTACAAACTGGAATGAGCATAAAGTAAATTACAACAAGAATAAATATTCTGGGTTTTTTAGTCTTTAAGTCTTCTCATGCCATCAAGTGATCTTACAAATATAAACCTGCACACAAACTTGATAGACATTAAATACTTGAGTATTTGTCATAATCAAAATCGGATATGACCTATAAGGTCAACATTCTCCCCCTTTTTGATGATGAACAACCTTGAAAGGCTCCCCCTGACAATATGTGTAATGAAAATTTTGAAAGTTTTATAAGTTCAAATATTCACAAGTACCCAAATTTACCCTCTTTTCCCCCTTTTGACAACAGCAAAAAGGGCTATAGAAAACATAAAGCACATAGGCATAGGCATTGAGTATGAATCATTTGAATACAAGAAATGTTTTGGAAAGATTTTAGAAATTTTGGTAGCATGTCGTTTGAAAAGAGAGCATTTTCCCAAAAAAAAAACTTATATAGAAATGACCTGATTGAGTTTTTAAATTAACAGTTTATCCACAACTACTTAACTCAAACAGTCCAGTATGATCAAGACATATAACATAAATATAACTATCAACATGCAAGAGATATGATAGTCATGCATTTCAAAACACAAATAGATTCATAAAGTATAAATCAATAAAGTGAGACCAATTGTTAGGAAGCTCCCCCTAAGTTTGTGCACTCTATAAAAATCTAGGAAGCATCTCTACTATGTATTATACCTAACTCACATCTAATTTATATGAATCTATCTTTTGGAAGTGGTTTGGTGAAAATATCAGCTCATTGCTCATTTGTGCACACAAACTCAAGAAATATCATCCCATTGCTCATTTTTGCACACAAACTCAAGTGCCGCATCCCCTTTCTGCGCATGATCACGATGGAAATGATGTCCAATCTTAATATGTTTGGTTCGTGAATGTGAGATGGGATTTCCATAAATATTAATTGCATTAGTATTATTACATTTAATAGGAACCGTATCGTAGTGCAATCCAAAATTCGTAAGTTGTTGTTTCATATAGAGCATTTGAGTACAACAACTTCTAACCGCATTATATTCTGCTTCGGTTGTAGATAAGGCAACTGAGTTCTGTTTCTTAAAGAACCAAGAAACCTAAGATTGTCCTAACTAGTGACAAGTGCTGCTAGTACTTTTCCTAACAACCTTACTACCGACAAAGTTAGCATCAGTATAACTAACAATCTCAAATGTTGTAAGCTTAGGGTACCATAAGCCTAAATCTACAGTTCCAACTAGGTACCTAATAATGCGTTTGATTGCCAATAGATGAGACTCCTTAGGAGCTGCCTAAAATCTAGCACACGTGCACACACTAAACATGATATCAGGTCGGCTAACTGTGAGGTATAGGAGACTACCAATCATGTCACGATATAATTTCACATCTACAGGGATTCCTTGCTCATTTTTATCAAGTTTGATGGAAGAACTCATAAGAGTGCCAAGAATTTTACCATCTTCCATATTAAATCTCTTTAGCTAGTCCTTAATATATTTAGATTGAGAAATTAACATCCCATATTTAGCTTGTTTAATTTGCAGTCCTAAGAAGAAACTTAGTTCACCCATTATGCTCATTTCGAATTCACTTTGCATACATTTGACAAACTTATTACACAAATCATTATTATTTGCTCCAAAAAATAATATCATCAACATAAATTTGAACAAGGAGCATATCATAATTTTTAGATTTTATAAAAAGTGTAGTGTCAATTTTGTCATGGGAAAACTCATTTTCTAATAGAAAACCACTAAGCCTCTCATATCAAGCTATAGGAGGTTGTGTCAATCCGTACAAGGCTTTGGACAACCGGTATACATAATTAGGATATTTATGATTTTCAAAATCGGGTGGTTGTTCTATATACACTTCTTTATTAATGTAGCCATTAAGAAATGTGCTTTTAACATCCATTTGATACAATTTAAAGTTCTTAAAAGTGGCATAAGCTAGCAACATACGAATGACTTCCATTCTATCTACAGGAGCATAGGCTTCATCAAAATCTATTCCTTCTTCCTAATTATATCCCTAGGCAACTAGTCTAACTTTATTTCTGGTTACTACTCCATTTTCATCCTTCTTATTTCTATATACCCACTTAGTTCCAATAATTGTATGATCATTAGGCCTAGGAACTAGGGTCCAGACTTTACTTCTTTTAAATTGGTTAAGATCTTCTTGCATAGACATCACCCAAGACTCATCTTTTATGGCTTCCTTAATATTTTTAGGCTGCTCCTGAGATAAGAAAGCAAAATGGCTAACTCGATTTCTTAAGGAAGATCGTGTGGCTACACCTCGTGAAGGTTCACCTATAATTTGGTCTAAAGGATGATTTCTAATGTATTTCCAATCCTTAGGTAGTTCTTGATTCTCACTTTCAACTTTATCATTTCCAATTGATTTATCATTTGCTTCTGAATTGATGTCCACATTATTTTCAATAGAAAGCTTATCTAAACCTTTTCTAATATCAATATCATCTTCATCATTTCTTTTAGAAAATGGATTAGATTCATCGAACACAACATAAATGGATTCAATAACAGTTAGTGTTTGTTTATTGAAAACTTTATATGCTTTACTATTAAGTGAACATCCTAGGAAAATACCTTTATTAGATTTAGAGTCAAATTTCCCTAGATGTTCATTATCTCTAAATACAAAGCATTTACAACCAAAAACAATAGGAAGTATTAGGTTTATGGTTGTTCCACAATTCATATGGAGTCTTATTAAGTAAAGGCCTGATCAACACTTTATTCATGACCTAACATGCAATATTCACAGCTTTTGCCCAGAAATATTTGGGTAATTTATGTGCATTTAGCATTGTCCTACCCATTTCTTGCAAGGACCTATTCTTTCTTTCTACAACTCTGTTGACCTTATTGGTCATGCCTAGTTTTGATTATGACAAATACTCAATTTAATCTAATGTGTGTTTGAGGTTATGTGCAAGAACTCAGATTGAAAGATCTTAATGCACATGAAAGATAGTGAAGAGTCAAGACCCAATAATTTTATGTCGTAATATATAATTCATTTTTGTAAAGGGTCTATAATAGTAAATTAGGGTGTTTACTTGTAATAATCACAAACCCCACATGCATGTTTTTATAAGTAAGCTCATAATGCAAATGACCTTAGAAAGACCTTAGGAGTTAAGTCGACCGACACCGGATTTTTTCGGTGTCTCCAAAAGGACCCATAAATGACCCTAAGACACTCACCATTGCACCTATGAACGTTAGACACTTGATTAGGGTTTGAGTGAATCGTAACATGACCGCAATGCACACATTGTGCACTTTTGGTTGACCGAACTTGGCAGTTCATTCTACCCCGGTCAACTGAACAGGTCTAGGTCAACCAGTTGACTATAGCCCGGTCGACCGAATTAGGTTAGTTCAAAACACCCAGTCGATCGAACCTCTTAGGGGTCAACATTTTGACCACTTGGTCGACCGAGCCAAATTTGTATTGCAACTGTCTGGTCGAAGGAGGGTCCTCAGGAGAAATTCCAGCTGTCTGGTCGACCGAACCATTCAGTTCAAAATGTCATGGTCGATCAAACCTCAGTAAAATGGAAAATCACCCTTCGGATATGCACTTTTAGTCGATCAAGTCCCAAGTTAAAAAATGTCTTGGTCGATCGAACCATATGAACTTTGGTCGACCGAAATGGTTCTGGTCGACCGGACCTTTCGGGTTGTCCTGAATTTTTACCGTGGTTAAAATATTTTAAACTGGGTTAATTATTTTAAAATGATTTAAAACTTTCCTAATTATTCCCAATAGGTCCCTAACGGTTATATTTCAAGGGGTGTTTATAAATAGCCCCTCATTTGGGATAATTAGGATGAGATTAGCCACTTTGATTAGGAGAGATTGTCTGAAATTCCGAAAACCTATAATACTTATACCTAATCCCCAACCACTCATACTTACCTTCTATTATTGCCTACATCATTTGTAAGTTGATTGAGTGTTTGTGTTGAAAGGTTTGCTCTCCTTATTTGGTGATTATTTGATTTGATTTTTCTTAAGAGCTAAACCTAAGTATTCTTAGGGGACTTTGTTAATAAGTCTCTCCTAAGAAGACTTGTATTAAACTTCTGAGTATTGCATATCCATTGCCATATCTTGTGAAGTTTGTATTTGTTTGTGGATTGCAAAATCTCTTCAAAACATTTTCCAAATATCTTGTGGGATTTATTTTGATATAACTTTGAAAATATATTTGTTTATGTGATAGTGATCTTTGTTGCAATATTCATTCACTTATTTGTTGAATACAATGATTACACATCTTTTGCAATCCAAGCATATGCATTATTTGATATTTATATGCTTGAGACATCCTGCTGATTGAAATATTTGAGACTTTATATCTTTGTGAGAGCTGTTAGATTGAGCACATACTGTGATATAAAGATCATACTGGTTGATACTCTCACACACTCTGTAGACACCCTATTTTTGCCCTAACCAAATAGAACAAGGGGTTCCCTTTTATTATTTTATTATTATTAGAATTTTTATTATCGTTATTTTATTATTACTTTCTTATAATTATTTATTATTATTATTAATTTACTATAATTATTCTGTATTATTATTACTATTATTTTTATTTATTTATTATTATTTTTACCATATTATAATAATAATAATAATTATTATTATTATTATTATTATATTATTATTTGTATTATTCTTAGTATTATTATTAGCATTAGTATCTTATTTTGGTTATTATTATTTTTATTATCTTTATTTTTATTAATAATGTTATCATTATTATTATTATTATTATTAGTTATTACTTTTAATATTAGCATTATTATTATTATTATTATTATTATTATTATTATTATTATTTTACCGATAGTATCTTCATTTTTATTTTTACTATAATTATTTATTATTATTTACTATTAGTATTATTATTATTATTATTATTATTACCTTATTGATCCTTATATTATTATAATAATAATTATTATTATTCTTTCTATTTTTATTATTACCATAAGAGTAAAAGCAGAAAAAGAAAAGAAAAAAAAAATAAAATCAAAAAGGAAGGATTTTTAGGGTTCTCAAGAATTTTTTTTTTTATATAAGGAGGCACAAGCCAAGCCAAAAGGGGGGAGGGGGGGGGGGGGGGGCGCAGTACAGCCAAAGAAAAAATAAAAAAGTGTCTGCTATTCTTCTTCTTCTTCTTCCATACCTTCTCCACGCGGCCAAGCAGCAGCAATCGTACACAGCCACCCTCTGTTTCTCCAATCTCTCCCTCAATCCTACGCACAGCCCCTCTGTCTCTCCAATCTCTCCCTCAATCCTACGCACAGCCCCTCGTCCTCTCCATTCCCCTGCTGCATGGCCACCCCCAGCGGCCCTGCTACAACCGTCACCACCCAGCCGAACTCCGGCCACTCCTTCTGCTGAGTCTGCTGCAACACCATCATCCGCCATCTTCTTTGCTCCGCGGACCTCCGGCGAGTCCCCCACTGCACCTTCGGCAACCACCAACAGCAGCAACCCGAACACTCATCTGCAGATCCTCTGCACTCCTCTACAACACTCCACGACTCCTCCAGCAGCGAAGCTCCCGGCCGTTCCTCAGTCTGTTCCTGCTCCTGGCAAGATTCCCCTGCACCATCCGACCAGCAACCTCCGGCAGCCCCCCACTAGCCCTAACTCTCCGGCCAACTTCTCCAGTCCCGGCGACACCCATTGCAGCACCTAGAGTAAAATACATCCTAAAGCACACACCTTTACACACACTAAGGCACGCACAACACACACGCACACATATATATTTATTTTATAGTTAGTGTTAATATATAGATATACATACATATACATATATATTTTATATTGACCCTATCAGTATTGTTATTTGTATATTATAGTTAATACTATTATTATTTATATATTATTAGTAATAGTATTATTATCATGTGAATATCATTATTAATAATGTCGTTATATTATTTGTATATTACCATCAATAATATTATTATATGGTTGGTATATTATTTCTAATATTGTCATCATATTATAGGTGTATTGTTATTATTAATACTATATGATTTATATATTATTATTAGTCATATTATTATGTAGTTGACTCATTATCATTAGCATTATTATTATATTAATTATATTAGTATTTGTATCATATTTATTTATATAGCATTATTGGTAAGATTATTATATAATTAGCATGTTACTATTATTGTTATCATAATATTTGTATATTGTTGTTATTATCAAATATGTAGTGCTCACGTGATATGTTTAAAATGCAGGTTTGGTTTGATTGCGTTTGAATAGGTAAGGTTCATGTGATGGGGTTAATGTTTAGGATTTTAGTTGCATTTATTAAGGCCATATTCATTATTGTGTGTATGTAGGATTTTTGGTTATTATTGTACCCATTTTATGTTTAATATTTGTATATTTAGGGTGTATATTAATTTTGGCGACCATGCTGCATTGGTATATATTATTTTCAGCAATAACTTATTTCCATAATTTCATTATTTCTTTACCTTTACATTGGTTTCCATGTTTTAATTCTAAATTTGGTTTATTTCTTTTATTAATTATTTCCATACGGGTGTAAAGGTATTTATAGGATATTAGGGGTGTATACCATTAGGAAGATTATTATTATTACCTTTTATTTGTAGTGTATTATTATTATTATCATGTGTGAAATTATTACGTTACCATTATGATATTCAGAATATGTATTTATTGTTAATGTGCATATTGTTACTATTAATATTATTTATTATTATCATTATGGGATTACTACTATTAATATTAATATTAATATTATTATTATTATTATTATTATTATATTTTTGTTATTAAATATTTTTGATTTTTTATCCCTATGATTTTAATGTTAGGGTATTAGCCTTCGGGCTTCACGTACCCTTAGTTCTGAGGGAATATGTAAATATTTATATTTTGCATATATTTTTTTGTATTATTTATTTACTTATTTATTTATGTATTTATTCACTTTGTACGTGTATTGATAAATTCATAAAAGGAGTAATCTAAAGACTTTTTAAATTAACTTAGGGATAATTCTAAATTAATTAGGTACCGTTCATAAGAATGGGCGCGTAGGGGGTGCTCGTACCTTCCCCTTGCGTAACCGAACTCCCGACCCCAGTTCTGGTAACGTCGACCCACTCTACCCATAACGGGGTAGTAATCATGTGTTCTAACCTCACTAAAAGGTTAGTGGTGACTCTGACATTCCCTATTTTTTCGCTGAAAATAAAAATTGATTTTTTATTTCACCGCCGGGGGCCCACGCGCTCCAGGTCGTCGCGACAGCTTGGCAACTCCGCTGGAGACATTAGAGAGTCGAGCCATTAATTAATTAGAAATTATCCCAAGTTCAAATTTAATAAATCTTTTAATTACTCCTTATTTTTTGAATATTGTAATTCGTAAATAACCTTGATTAATTGTAAATATTTTACTTCCATAATTTACAAACATCTGTAATTACTAAAAAATATTTTGTTTCCTAATTTTTTTTGAATATTAATTGTAGATATTTTGTTTCCAAATATTCTGAATAAATCATATTAATTGTAGATATTTTGAATAAGCATATTAATTATAGATATTTTGTATACTAATCGTAAATATTTTGTTTCCATATTTTTTTTAAGCATATTAACTAAAAATATTTTGTTCCCAAATTTTTTGAATAAACATATTAATTGCAGATATTGTGTTTCCATACCTTTTGAATAAATATATTGATTGTAGATATCTTGTTTCCATATTTTTAATTGCACGTGAATAAATGTGGGGGTAGCGGGATTAGGTTAAAAATTGAATTCACACACTTTCACGCTCTATATCCGAGTTTTACCTGGTAAGATTAGATAGGGGTGTAATAGCTTTTGTCCCTTCGTAGCTTAAGCTTGATGGGACCCGCGAACCACCCCGCTTAGTGCGAGTTTTGTTCGGACCCCTATGGGGGAGGATGAAATTTCAAACTGGGGACCTTTTTGTCAATAGGGATTAGAGCCTACCCACACATGTTTGTATATTGTTTCCCTTCACTAGGATAGAGTCATGAAGAACCCTGTATATACATACCTACCCTGGGTCGAGACATCCTTCTCCCCATACCGTTTGTTGTATATATGTTGTGAGATACCTTGTATTATACCATGCATCCATTTTAGACTTACATACTACTTAGCTAGTATTTTGAAAAGCCCAATAATGAAACCATGACCCATCATTTCAAAAAAATAAAGCACTTGGGCCAAGTATTTTAAAATATGGGTCGGCCCAACCCTTTTCAAATAAATTGAGCCCAATTTTTTTTTTTTTTTTAAAAAAACCAAACCTAAGCCCGACCTTTTTCCTAAGCAAAGATTGGGCCCAGACCTGATTTTCAAAAGGGGCCAAAACACAGATTCCAAAAGTGGGCCTCGGTCTTATTACCTAAAAGTCCGGGCCAACATTTTTCAAGTAATCCAAGCCCAATTCCTTTTCAACTAGGGCCTTAACCCATCATGAAATAACTCGAAGCCCATATTTTAAAAATACTTGACACCCAAGTGCACACTAAAAGTCCACAAGTCTACATTGAACGAATCCCACTGGTTGACTAGCCTAGGACAACCTCAACCTCAGAACATAATTTGACCCTTCATAGAATCTGAGGTACATGGACCATCATCATAGAAAGGAAGGGCTGAGGGAGAAATTGAATTGAAATCATCACCCATCAATGGTCGTTTTAATCTTTGAAATGTTTCATTAGTGGAATTTTTCTAGAATCCTAGCTAAGTTGTCATTTAGGTTACATCGTATGCATGCACTTCATTTCATACATAGTCATGCACGATAGGTTGCATGCAAACTCATACTTTGTTTGTATGTATAAGTACATTAGTTGCATCCATACATAAACACCTATTGCATACCCTGATCATGCATCAAAACACATTCACTCATGCAGTACATAATTGTGCATTCATGATCCTAAAAAGAAATTTTTTGGTTTTCAATTCCTAATCAAAGAGGCGGTTTGAGTAACATAAAACAATAATTGAGACCACCACGCATTAGTACAATACCAGGCGAAGAGCGAGAGAAATGAGTGAACAATTGGAAAATAGAGTCCTGGGTCTAGAACAAGGACAAGAAGAGATAAATGATAAGATAAGTAAGGTTCTGGAATTACTGATGAACAAGGGAAAGGCAGTGCATGTTGATCTCGAAGTAGATGTGGACCCCGTTCATCCCCCAGGGTTCACCCTAGACCATGGATAAACATCAATTCCACCACCTGGTGTCATGGGGGGTCCACTGCCAAATATGCCTCCTTTTATCCCTGCTGTGCCAGCACAAGGGTTCCTAGTGGTAGGAACCCCTCCGTTAGTACCTTTTGATATGGGGATGAGTAAATCTGAGGCTGAGGGTCATTGTGACGTATTGGAAGAGTGCTTGAAAGCAATGGAAAAATCTAATTCTTTTGATTCCGTTAATCCAAATGACCTCTGCTTGGTGCTAAAAGTCACCCTGCCACCAAAGTTCAAAATGCCAGACTTTGAAAAGTTTGACGGGACCCGGTGCCCTCGAACACATTCAGTGATGTACTGCCAAGTAATGGCCGCTTACTCAGATGATGAAAGACTAATGATGTATTGTTTTCAAAGTAGTTTGATCGGGTCCGCTATCTGTTGGTACATTCAGCAAGATAAGGCTCGGATCTGCACCTGGAAGGACTTGGCCAACGCCTTTGTTACTCACTACCACCATGTGACGGAAATGGCGCCTGATCGAATGACTCTACAAGAAATGGAGAAGAAATCCACCGAAACATTCAGAGAATATGCCTATAGGTGGAGAGATATGTCGATCCAGGTGGACCCCCTAGTGAGTGACCGAGAAGCCATCTCTTTGTTTGTAAGCACATTAAAAGGTCCCTACCGCACGCACCTTCGGGGAGCAACTCCCCGCAATTTTATGGATATTATGGCTGCTGGAGGAGGAATTGAAGGCGATATCAAGGCAGGCCTAGTCCAGGATAGTGGCACAAAAACTGGTTTAGGCAAAAGGTGGACAAATAGGAAGAAGGAGGAAGAGGCGCAAATGATACAGGGGCAGTTTAATTGGAAGAATCAGTACACCAGAGGTGGGAACCAATGGCCCAAGAGAAACTTTGGTTTTGAGCCCATGGTAAATCAAACGGCGCATATAGGCACAAGGCCCCAGATTTTTCACTCTGGTCCTACGTTCACCCCACCGAATCAGCGAGCACAAGACAGGAATGTGACCAGAAACTTCCGAAGGGTGGACCCCATTCCCATGACATATGCCGAATTATTTCCTCAACTGCGGGAAAAGGGGATGGTATTTGCAATCCTTGGGATGCCCGTTACGAACCCTCCTCCACAGTGGTTTGATCCTGGGGTTCGTTATGAGTACCATGCTAACTCTCCTGGCCATACTATTAACCGATGTTGGGCCTTCAAGCATAAGGTGCAATCATTAAGAGATGCTGGATGGTTAGCGTTCGACGAAAAGCAACCGGGAGTCCAGGGGAATCCTTTGCCCAAACACAAGGAAGGAGGTGGTTAACATATCAGGGAGGTTCCCAAATCAATGGTTTCATTCGTTATCCATAGAGGCTAAAGTGTTGGAGTACCGAGCTTTTGACTATCTAATCCTTTTCAGTTGATGTTCTTTTGTTTTCCATTGTTATTTGCATTTTGTAATCTGTGGACGCCTGTGTCTCGAAATATTTTCTATATTCAATAAAATAAGTTATGCATTTCGTTCTCTTACTTGCATCATGAGTCCAATTGCCAAATTTTGTTTGCTTATGTTTCATGCCGGAATAGGGAAAGTAATATTGCCAGTATTCACAAGCCAGAAAGAGCTGTTAATTTTTGAAAATTTAACCCAAGAGGAGAAAGTAGAGAAAGATGAAACAATCATCAAATTCAAATGTTATGAAGAAGCATCTTACCTTCTAAGGAATTCAACAAAGCGGCTGCACTGTTCTGATAATTTCCTATCAATTCATCACTCATGTTTTGGTCAAATGATGGATGACCCTCTTTGGCCGATCAGTTATCCTTAAAAGAACCCAAACAATGATTTACCATTTGTTAAACAAATTGAGCTTGAATGTTAAACTAGTTTTTTTTTTAAAAAGTCAGATCACCAGAAATCTAACCTGGGTTTGGGTCCTTTAGCGTTTGGCGAATCATTTGAGACTATAATCATTACCAAAAGGATGGCAAGCCATTTTTCTACTACCTAAAAGAGAATCAGAGAAGAAATCCCTTGACAACCCTTTTGAGCCTGAAAGATTCATTTCTTGATTAACCTGTCAAAGGATTACACCCCACACTGGGGCAGTTTTTAAAAGATTGGTCCCAATTGAAGTTCAAATGAAAATGAAGTCAAGATTCCTTTATAAAAGGAAAAGTGAAAGTTACAGTGAAAAAAGGAAAAGAAGATTAAAGAAAAAAGGAAAGCAAAAGGAAGAAGAAAGAAAAATAAGGGACATGACTCATGTGATCTTTGACTAGCAAATATTTGTGATAAGATTGATAAATTTTGAGCCTCATTCAAATCTTTCTTTCTTTAACCTATACCTTTAGCCTAGATTACGGTCCAAATGAAAGTCCTAACCAGATTGGTATACATTGTTGTCTCTAATGATTTGTCAGACTTAATATTGAGTCTGAACTACGTAATGGCCTGATACTGAAAAGGTACGTAGGCAGCTTGTTTAAATAACAAGTTCGGTCAACATCTTGCAAAACGCCTTAACTCGAACTAGGGGCATAAAACATCATTCGGGGTGGTATTTTTGAGCCTTAGTTTCCCTTTTATTCTGAAAGCCTACATCCTTAAGCCTACGTTTCGTCCCGAGTCTTAAAGACCATCTTGAGATCAAAGCATGGGTTGATGGAACACGGCAGTTGAAGAGAAAGACATTCATCTGGGCTGGGAAATCAATGTTATACGACTTTTGAGTACTAGTATGAATTCTCCCCTATGATAGCATTGAAACATGGTCAAACAGTTATTTTGTGCGGATGATCTTTTGATTTAGCAAGTTGATGTCATAGTTGCATAATCATTCTTCGTTCCTTAAAAAAAAAAACAAAAAAAAGGAACCCTTCTTACTTTTTAGAGCGTTAAAAGAGGATGAATAGTCAAAGAGTTTCAAAATCACCAAATACTTTCTATGAAAAAGATACCTGTGGAGAAAGAGCAGCCTAACTGGGGTAAATGTTATGTTAGAATCTGCTTATTCAAAAGAATCCAATAATAGAGTCAAGATCGGTGGCAGATGAATTTAACTGGGGTAAATTTTGAGTTGAATCTTAGTAGGTCCCATTCAAGCGCCTTCTTATCAGATTGGAATATGAAATCAGAGTCAAGATCAGTTGTAGGTCCATTCAATTGGGGTAGATTTTGTGATTTTCATTTGAGTTGAGTCAATCACTTCCATGATCGGATGAATAAAGAAGATTAAGCCAAGATCAGTTTCAGATCCATTCAAATGTGACAAGTTTCATGTAGAGACCAAAGATGAGGTCATTGATCACAAGCGCATTGGGAGAAAAGATTCATGCATTGTCACGCATTACCCTAAATTTCACGCATTGTCATACATTTTATGCATTACCTAAATTTCATATATTGCTATGCATTCCATGCATTACCATACATCTCATGCATTGCCATGTATTTCATGCATCACCTAAATTTCATGCATTGCCATGCATTCCATGCATTACCATACATCTCATGCACTGCCATGCATTTCATGCATTGCCTACATTTCATGCGTTGTCATCCATTGCATGCATTACCTACATTTCATGTATTACCATACATCTTATACATTGCCACGCATTTCACGCATTACCATACATCTTATGCATTGCCCTGCATTTCATGCATTACCTTATATTTCACACATTACCACACATCTCATGCATTGACATGCATTTCATGTATTACCATGCATCTCATGCATTGTCATGCATTTCACGTGTTACCATACATCTCATGCATTGCCATTGTGCGTTTCATACATTACACAAAAAAATGAAAATTGCATACATATAATCACAAGTTAGTAACATGCATATCAATAGCAACATATCACTGCATTATAAGTTAGAAACATGCATACATATAGCAGCATATCATTGCATTCTAGCATCACAAGCAGTAATAGAGCACCCTTCACACTTGTCTTGAGCTTTCGAATGATTATTTGACATCCCTGATGAAGAGATTCCTGTTGTGTTTAATTCTGAGTTGGGGTAACTGACCCCAAGCGCATATTGATTTACTTGGAAAACTGGGGCAGTTGACTCCAGACACACATTGATTTATTTTGAAACTGGGGCAATAAATCCCAAAGACAAGGGATTCATTCATTGACATCAGAACCTTACCCCAAGTGCATTTTCCAAATAGAGTACCATTTTCAAAACTTTGCTTGCACACCTTGTTACTGGTTGAGATGGTTGGATTATCGTATCCCTACGGCTCGGATTCTTACATTCGAACCAAGCCATCATTATGTCCCATGGCTGGATCATCATATCCCTACGGTTCGGATTCTTACATTCGAAGCAAGCCATCATTGTGTCTCATGGCTCAAATCACCGTATCCCTGCAGCTCAGATTCTTACATTTGAAGCAAGCCATCATTGTGTCCTATGGCTGGATCATTGTATCCCTACGGCTCGGATTCTTACATTCGAAGCAAGCCATCATTGTGTCTCATAGCTGGACCATCGTATCCCTACGGCTCGGATTCTTACATTCGATGCAAGCCATCATTGTTTCCTATGGCTGGACCATCGTATCCCTACAACTCGGATTCTTACATTCGAAGCAAGCCATCATTGTGTCTTATGGCTTGATCATCGTGTCCCTACGGCTCGAATTCTTATATTTGAAGCAAGCCATCATTGTGTCCCATGGCTGGATCATCGTATCCCTACGGCTCGGATTCTTACATTCGAAGCAAGCCATCATTGTGTCCCATGGCTGGATCATCGTGTCCCTACGGCTAGGATTCTTACATTCGAAGCAAGCCATCATTGTGTCCCATGGCTAGACCATCGTATCCCTACGGCTCAGATTCTTACATTCGAAGCAAGCCATCATTGTGTCCCATGGTTGGATCATCGTCTCCCTACGGCTCGGATTCTTACATTCGAAGCAAGCCATCATTGTGTCCCATGGCTGGATCATCGTGTCCCTACGGCTCAGATTCTTACATTCGAAGCAAGCCATCATTGTGTCCCATGGCTGGATCATCGTATCCCTACGGATCGGATTCTTACATTCGAAGCAAGCCATCATTGTGTCCCATGGCTGGATCATCGTGTCCCTACGGCTCGGATTCTTACATTCGAAGCAAGCCATCATTGGTCCTCACGGCGGGATCATCGTGTCACTACGGCGGGATTCTTAAATCGAAGCAAGCATCATAGTGTGTCACCATGGCTGGATACCGCTGTCCAGCGGCTCGGACTCTAACATTCGAAGAATCCATTGCATAGGCCACATGAAGGGATCATATTATCCCTTAAGGCTAGGATTCTTACATCGAAGAGCCATCGTTGTGGTCCCATGGCGGGGATTATCGTTCTTTATTGCCTCGGATCTTACATTCGAAGCAAAGCCATGTAAGTTTGTCCGAGATATGGCTATGGGGATCATCGTGTCCCTACGGCTCGGATTCTTACATTCGAAGCAAGCCATCATTGTGTCCCATGACTAGATCATCGTATCCCTACGGCTTGGATTCTTACATTCGAAGCAAGCCATCATTGTGTCCCATGACTGGATCATCGTATCCCTACGGCTCGGATTCTTACATTCGAAGCAAGCCATCATTGTGTCCCATGGCTGGATCATCGTATCCCTACGGCTCAGATTCTTACATTCGAAGCAAGCCATCATTGTGTCCCATGGCTGGATCATCGTATCCCTACGGCTCGGATTCTTACATTCGTAGTAAGTCATCCCTGTGTACCTCAACATGGATTCTTACATTCTGTACAAATCATCCCTGATCGGCAAAAGCAAACAGTACCTGATTGAAAAGCCCAGACAGTTGTGTGGCTTGGCTAAAATAAGTGTCTTTTATCTTTGCAGGCTTGTTGCTGCAAAAAAAAAAAAAGTAAAAAAACGTAGGAGAATTCCTGCTGTTATATTGAAGCAACAAAGCCTACAAAAAGGGGCAATTGTAGAAACCCTATTTTTGCCCTGACTCAATAGAACAAAGGGTTCCCTTTTATTATTTTATTATTATTAGTATTTTTATTATCGTTATTTTATTATTACTTTCTTATAATTATTTTTATTATTTATTATCATTATTATTATTAATTTACTATAATTATTCTGGATTATTATTACTATTATTTTTATTTATTTATTTATTTATTATTTTTTTACCTTATTATTATTATTATTATTATTATTATTATTATTATTATTATTATTATTATTATTAGCATTAGTATCTTATTTTGGTTATTATTATTTTTATTATCTTTATTTTTATTAGTAATGTTATCATTATTATTATTAGTTATTACTTTTAATATTATTTTTATTACTTTATTATTATTATTATTATTATTATTATTATTATTATTTTACCAATAGTATCTTCATTTTTATTTTTACTATAATTATTTATTATTATTTACTATTAGTAGTAGTATTATTATTATTATTACCTTATTGATCCATATATTATTATTATTCTTTTTATTTTTATTATTACCATAAGAGTAAAAGCAGAAAAAGAAAAGAAAAATAAAAATAAAATAAAAAAGGAAGGATTTTTAGGGTTCTCAAGAAAATTTTTTTTTTTTTTTATATAAGGAAGCACAAGCCAAGCCAAAAGGCCGGGGGGGGGGGGGGGGGGGGGGGGGGGGTGGGGGGGGGGGGTGCAGTACAACCAAAGAAAAAATAAAAAAGTGTCTGCTGTTCCTCTTCTTCTTCCATACCTTCTCCACGCTGCCAAGCAGCAGCAATCGTACACAGCCACCCTCTGTCTCTCCAATCTCTCCCTTAATCCTACGCATAGCCCCTCTGTCTCTCCAATCTCTCCCTCAATCCTACGCACAGCCCCTCGTCCTCTCCATTCCCCTGCTGCATGGCCACCCCCAGTGGCCCTGCTACAACCGTCACCACCCAGCCGAACTCCGACCACTCCTCCAGCTAAGTCTGCTGCAACACCATCATCCGCCATCTTCTCTGCTCCGCGGACCTCCGGCGAGTCCCCCACTACACCTTCGGCAACCAACAACAGCAGCAACCCGAACACTCATCTGCAGATCCTCTGCACTCCTGCAACACTCCACGACTACTCCAGCAGCGAAGCTCCCAGCCGTTCCTCAGTCCGTTCCTTCTCCTGGCAAGATTCCCCTGCACCATCCGACCAGCAACCTCCGGCAGCCCCCCACTAGCCCTAACTCTCCGGCCAACTTCTCCAGTCCCGGCGACACCCATTGCAGCACCTAGAGTAAAATACATCCTAAAGCACACACCTTTACACACACTAAGGCACGCACAACACACACGCACACATATATATTTATTTTATAGTTAGTGTTAATATATAGATATACATACATATACATATATATTTTATATTGACCCTATCAGTATTGTTATTTGTATATTATAGTTAATACTATTATTATTTATATATTATTAGTAATAGTATTATTATCATGTGAATATCATTATTAATAATGTTGTTATATTATTTGTATATTACCATCAATAATATTATTATATGGTTGGTATATTATTTCTAATATTGTCATCATATTATAGGTGTATTGTTATTATTAATACTATATGATTTATATATTATTATTAGTCATATTATTATGTAGTTGACTCATTATCATTAGCATTATTATTATATTAATTATATTAGTATTTGTATCATATTTATTTATATAGCATTATTGGTAAGATTATTATATAATTAGCATGTTACTATTATTGTTATCATAATATTTGTATATTGTTGTTATTATCAAATATGTAGTGCTCACGTGATATGTTTAAAATGCAGGTTTGGTTTGATTGCGTTTGAATAGGTAAGGTTCATGTGATGGGGTTAATGTTTAGGATTTTAGTTGCATTTATTAAGGCCATATTCATTATTGTGTGTATGTAGGATTTTTGGTTATTATTGTACCCATTTTATGTTTAATATTTGTATATTTAGGGTGTATATTAATTTTGGCGACCATGCTGCATTGGTATATATTATTTTCAGTAATAACTTATTTCCATAATTTCATTATTTTTTTACCTTTACATTGGTTTCCATGTTTTAATTCTAAATTTGGTTTATTTCTTTTATTAATTATTTCCATACGGGTGTAAAGGTATTTATAGGATATTAGGGGTGTGTACCATTAGGAAGATTATTATTATTACCTTTTATTTGTAGTGTATTATTATTATTATCATGTGTGAAATTATTACGTTACCATTATGATATTCAGAATATGTATTTATTGTTAATGTGCATATTGTTACTATTAATATTATTTATTATTATCATTATGGGATTACTACTATTAATATTAATATTAATATTATTATTATTATTATTATTATTATTATATTTTTGTTATTAAATATTTTTGATTTTTTATCCCTATGATTTTAATGTTAGGGTATTAGCCTTCGGGCTTCACGTACCCTTAGTTCTGAGGGAATATGTAAATATTTATATTTTGCATATATTTTTTTATATTATTTATTTACTTATTTATTTATGTATTTATTCACTTTGTACGTGTATTGATAAATTCATAAAAGGAGTAATTTAAAGACTTTTTAAATTAACTTAGGGATAATTCTAAATTAATTAGGTACCGTTCGTAAGAACGGGCGCGTAGGGGGTGCTCGTACCTTCCCCTTGCGTAACCGAACTCCCGACCCCAGCTCTGGTAACGTAGACCCACTCTACCTCTAACGGGGTAGTAATCATGTGTTCTAACCACAGTAAAAGGTTAGTGGCAACTCCGACATTCCCTATTTTTTCGCTGAAAATAAAAATTAATTTTTTATTTCGCCGCTCGGGGCCCATGCGCTCCGGGACGTCGCAACACACTCATTACACTAATAGTAAATATATATATATCTGAGAGTTGAAATACTAGACTACACTAAGCTTACATATTAAATCATATTGTGGTGTATGTAATTGCGCGTAGTTGGGTACACATATGCTTTGCTTGAAAGCATAATCACTGTATCATTTCATTTATTGAGTAAATCTGTTGTAAAGCTTCAGGTGATTTATAATAATAATAATAATAATAATAAATACATATTTAATTAATATTAATAATAATATATTTTATTTAAAAAAATAAAAATAAATTTTAATTTTTTTTCTTTTTCTTTTTCTTTCAAATCCGATTAATTAATTAATTTTTATTTTTTTATTTTTTTTATGTTTTGGGTTTTTACATTCTCCCCTCCTTATAAAAATTTCGTCCTTGAAATTTGCCATTCTCCTATTTCCCTTCCTGAGTGAAAACACTTCCAATTTTTATTGATTACCCTCACTCATGGCAGAGGAATACCGTGATTACAATAAGGGCTCTGGGAGATCACAACTATTCAAAATTCTCCCAAAACCATTCACATTTCAAAACTAAAAATCCTATGTATTTTACGTTACACTATACAATTAAAAACTACAATACTATTCCATTCATTTGACTGGCTTAGCTCTAAACTCCACTGAGTAAGTGCGGATATCTCTGGCGCATCAGATCCTGTTCCTTCCAGTGGAACCTTCTTCGTTCGTAGCTCCTGTTCCTTCCAGTCAAGAATCTGCACTGACATTTCCTCATAAGCTAACATATCGCCCAACTCCAGTGCTTCATATCTAATCACATGGGAGGGGTCTGGGATGTATTTCCTCAGCATAGAAACATGGAATACGTCATGGATCCTAGATAGGACCGGTGGTAATGCCAAACGATAGGCAACTGGACCCACTCTATCAAGAATCTCGAATGGTCCAATATACCTAGGGCTCAGCTTACCCTTCCTCCCGAACCTCATAACACCCTTCAGCGGTGCCACCTTCAGGAACACGTGATCTCCTATGTCAAACTCCAATTCTCGCCGACGAGTATCAGCATAACTCTTCTGCCGGCTCTGTGCTGTCCGGATCCTGTCTCTGATGAGTCTGACTTTATCCTGAGTCTGCTATATCAGCTCTGGCCCCAATACCTGTCTCTCTCCAACCTCATCCCAGTACAACGGGGATCGACACCTCCTGCCATACAGTGCCTCATACGGTGTCATCCCCATGCTGGCCTGGTAGCTGTTGTTATACCCAAACTCAACCAGTGGCAAATACTGCATCCAACGACCTCCAAAATCCAGCACACATTCTCGTAGCATATCTTCCAAAATCTGTATCGTCCTCTATGTCTGTCCATCTTTCTGAGGATGAAAAGCTGTGCTGAATGACAATTGAGAACCCATGGCCCCTTGCAGACTCTTCCAAAAATGAGATCTAAACCATGGGTCTCTATCTAAAACTATGAACACTGGGACGCCGTGGAGTCTAACTATCTCCTGGATGTATAACTCAGCCAATCTGTCCATGGAGTAGCTAACTCTGATCGGCAAAAAGTGGGCAGTCTTCGTCAATCGATCCACCACTACCCAAATAGCGTCCTGTCCATGCAATGCTGGCGGTAATCCTGAGACGAAATCCATCGCTATATGCTCTCACTTCCACTCAGGAATGTGGAGTGGCTGCAACGATCCCGCCGGTCTCTGATGCTCAGCCTTTACTTGCTGGCACGTCAAACATTGACCCACAAACTGAGCTATCTCCATCTTCATGTTGCTCCACTAGAAGGACTCTCGGAGATCCCTGTACATTTTAGTGCTACCCGGATGTACAGTATATAGGGATTGATGTGCTTCCTCCAGAATGACTTTCTTGATCTCAGGATCGGCAGGAACACATAACCTGGTATGGAACCTTAGGGCTCCATCATCCGAAATGCTGAACTCTGATTCTTGACCATCCTGTACCTTTCCCATAAGCTCTACTAGTTTTGCATCATTCCTCTGAGCTGCTTTAATCCTCTCCTGTAAAGTCGGCTGCAAAACCAAGTCAGCAATGAACGCCTGGTGATCGCCCTCTACCAGCTCCACACCGAGCCTCTCCAGATCCATCTGAATCAGATGCTGAATCTCCACTGCAGATACAGATGATTCCATTGATTTCCGACTCAAAGCATCAGCAACCACATTAGCCTTTCCCGGGTGGTAGCTAATAGTGCAGTTGTAATCCTTTATTAGCTCCAACCATCTCCTCTGCCTCATATTCAATTCCTTCTGCGTGAAGAAATACTTTAAACTCTTATGGTCAGTAAATATCTCACACCTACCCCCATATAGATAGTGCCTCCAAATCTTCAGCGCGTAAACAACCGCCGCCAACTCCAGATCGTGGGTAGGGTAGTTCTTCTCATATTCTTTCAACTGTCGTGAGGCATAGGCTATCACTCTCCCCTGCTGCATCAACACGCATCCGAGCCCTTTATGGGACGCATCACTGTAAATTACGAACCCCTCTTCTCCCGAAGGAATCGTCAACACAGGCACAGTGATGAGTCGATGCTTCAACTCCTGAAAGCTCTGTTCACATTCATCAGACCACTCAAACTTCACTCCTTTCCTAGTCAATCTGGTCAACAGGCCTGATAATCGAGAAAAGCCCTCAACAAACCTGCGGTAGTACCCAGCCCATCCCAGGAAACTCCTGATCTCATGCACGTTCTTTGGTTGTACCCAATCAACTACCGCCTCAATTTTACTCGGATCAACAGAAATACCACCCTTGGATGTAACGTGTCCAAGGAAGGTAACCTGTTCCAGCCAAAACTCACACTTCTTGAGCTTCGCATATAGCTTCTTCTCTCGCAATACCTGCAACACTATACTCAGATGCTCCTTATGCTCCTCTGGACTCTTCGAATACACCAGTATATCATCAATAAATACTACCACAAACCGATCCAAGTACTGGTGAAAAACCCTGTTCATAAGATCCATAAACACCGCAGGAGTATTCGTCAACCCAAACGGCATAACTAGAAATTCATAGTGATCATACCGTATTCTAAATGCCGTCTTCATAACATCTTCCACCCTGACTTTCACCTGATGGTACCCGGAGCGTAAATCTATCTTCGAAAAGATCTGTGTCCCCTGTAACTGGTCAAACAAATCATCAATACGAGGGAGCGGGTATTTATTCTTGATAGTTACTTTATTGATTTCTCGACAGTCGATGCATAATCTCATCGAGCCATCCTTCTTCCTCACAAACAAAATTGGTGCTCCCCAGGGTGACACACTGGGCCGAATGAACCCCTTATCTAACAGCTCCTGCAACTGCTCTTTCAATTCTTTCAGCTCTGCTGGTGCCATTCTATACGGCGCCTTCGAAATCGGTGCTGTCCCTGGAACCAAATCAATAACAAACTCTACCTCACGATCAGGAGGTAGTCCCGGAAAATCCTCGGGAAATACATTAGGAAAATCCCTCACCACTGGGATATCCTCCACCCTCAGTTCCTCTTCTGATACAGCCTTCACATAGGCTAAATATCCCTAACAACCTTCTGATAGCAATCTACACGCCTGAATAGCAGATAATAATGGAGGTGGGGTGCGCACACGTGATCCCACGAATCTGTACTCCTGTCCCTCTGGAGGTCTAAACACTACCACTCTCTGATGGCAATCAATGCTAGCATAGTAGGAAGCTAGCCAATCCATGCCCAAGATTACCTCAAACCCATGCATGTCTAAAACCACCAGATTAGCTAACAAATACCTCCCTTGAATATCCAATAGACAGTCCTTGAGTACCTTCCTACATACTCCTATGGTCCCAGTTGGCGTAGCAACAGACAAACTAATTTCTAATTGCTGAGGCTCAAACCCACACAATTTAACATAATCCCAGGCAATAAATGAATGCGTCGCCCCAGAATCAAACAAAACAGTAGCTTTAAATGATAGTATTGAAATAGTACCTATCACCACATCTCCTGCCACCTCAGCATCGCCCGGTGTCAAAGCAAAAACTCTGGCTGGGGCCGTATTCTTCTGCTGGCCTCCTCGTGGTGCCTGGTAACCTCATCGTGCAGGTCTAGGAATAGTACCAATTTGTGTTGGACACTCCCTCGTCATATGTCTTGGCTCCCCGCACCCGTAGCAGACACCTCGCCCAGTATGACACTCTCCCAGGTGTCTCTTCTCGCAAGATGGGCAAGCGGGAGATGGCTGTGCACCCTGGAAACCGCGATTCCTGGTCTTCTGTCGCCGGTCCCTATAATAGCCACCTCTCTTCCACGAGGCACGGTCGGCTCCTTGCTGGAAATCAGAAGGTATGGATCTCTTCTTCTGCCTCTACTCCTCAGCCTCAAATCGCTCACCAATCTCTGCTATAGTGGCTCGGTCAACTAACTTGGTGAAGTCTTGTAACTTCAATATCGAAACCTGCTTGTAAATTTCTCTCCTCAAGCCTCTTTCAAACTGTCGTACCTTCTTCGTCTCATCTGGAATAATGTATGGGGCAAAGTGAGATAGCTCGATGAACCTCGCCGCGTACTGCTGTACTGACAGCTGTCCCTGCTTCAGATTCAAGAACTCCGTAATCTTAGCCTCCCTGGAAGAGGCAGGAAAATACCTGTCGAAGAATATCTCTCTAAATCGCTCCCAAGTCATCTCTACTGGTATAGTCCTCTGCTGCTCTAACAATCTCACTGCTGACCACCATCTCTCGGCCTCTCCAGTCAGTCTGTAGGTGGCAAACAGCACCTTTTGCTCCTCTAAACACTGCAGTACTGCAAATATTTTCTCCATCTCCTGCACCCAATTCTCAGCGATTGCAGGATCCGTTCCTCCTGAGAAAGCTGGAGGATTCGTCTTTATGAACTTCTCAATTGTACAACCGTGGCCTACAGACGGACCACCCTGTTCTCTCGAACTCCTGGCAATTTCTGCCATAACCTGCTGTGCTACGCTGCGTAAGACTGCATCTAAATCACTATCCGCAGTGCCTGAGGGTCCAGCACCCTCACTCCCACTGGCGTGGGCACTATTTCCACCGTGGTCCATCCTGAAAGAAGAAATAACTTAACTCAAAACCTCTTTTCCTACGTGTATCCCCCAACTCATATAGTATATTCTCCTAATTAACTTATCACTCCTAATCTTAATTCAAGGTTCAATCCTGCAAACTAGATACCCAACCCGATGATAGTTTACAATGAATTTCCTGAAATCGACACCCCAGGAAAATCATACAAACCACCACGGAAGTCCTGCATCTAGACTACAAAACCAGACCTCAAATCCTCTTATCCTATACTCTGGTATTATTACTGTTGCACTCTAGAGTCTACAGAACCTAGTATCCTAGGCTCTGATACCAAATGTAACGTCCCTCAATTTCTTAACATAAAATATCACATAATAAATAAAATGGTCAACCCGCACCCGTGGGTAGCGGGGACACCTGTCAAACACAGCGGAAAACCTAGCAGTAGTAAACATAAAATCTCAAACATCCAATCATAAAACATAATACCAGAGCATTCTATACATCCTCACATACATCCAAATATCTCTAAGGTTAAACACAAAATAACTTTAACGCTATTACAAAATCTTACCCTTCTCACAAGGTAATCTCACTAGCTCAACGGCGGCCCTGACCCGCCAGTCTCTCAGGAGCTCCTGAAAATTTAATTAAGTTTGGGGGTGAGACACTTCTCAGTAAGGGGAAATAAACTAAATACAGCTGTGTGGCAACATGAATATTTAATGCATTTGTACGTATATAGTACATTTCATAATTCTATAAACATAATCATATCGTACTGGGTAAACATATATTTTCACATCTGTTAATAAATCATATCATACATAAAATCATCTGTTATAACTGTAGTACTGAAAACAAACCCAGGATGACTAGCTAGCTAGTGTCATGTATTACCCCCCATGACGGGTTATGCAGCCCGAAGGCGGGACCTGACAATGGCTGGCCGACCATTGCCGAATCAAATATGTCTGTAAGTACGATGAGCCCGCCACACCCTGGTTCGGACTGCTAGGTGGACGTCCACACTCTACTAAAAGCCACATCGACTATCCATCTCCCATCCCTCTTGGGACTTTGGGTAGCACTCATCCGGCCTCATTCCAAAATGAACCCCGCTAC